>NC_054557.1:20117219-20341774 GCF_017654505.1 Polyodon spathula | reverse complement strand
TTTTTTTTTTTTTTTTTTTATAACCACACCAAAATTGGTATGGTGGAAACCACCTGCTCCGAGCGCGCAATTAAACTCTCCAAACTTTATCTCTGTGTCTCATAATCTGCCTATTGAGGGGGGAAAAGGAAAGTGTCCTATCCGAGTTACCTCTGGACACCACTGCGTTTTTTATAGACTCAGGCTTATCATCACCAAAGCTTTTGGTTTTTCATAAAATTCGCAGCTGTATTTCTTCTGTTATTAAAGCGTCGACATACAACCACTAACGGGAAGGAAGAGGAAATTTTGTACGAGAAGGAAAGAGTGGGGACCTTCACCGCCCATGTCTCTTCTGCTCTTGTGTGAAGCGCACTAGTGGGTGGCTTTGCATTCATATTAAGAAACACTGCAAATACAGGAACAACAACAACAAAAAAAGAAGATATCGGCCTACCTTAATTGTGCAGTCCATGTTATGCCCTTAAATGTTGCTTTATTTTATTGTTTATGATTTTGTTATAGAACTGCATCAGTTCCACAAGCGCCCTTAAGTGTTTGTTGAGTGCATTGCAATAAAGAAAGTCTGCAGACCATAACCGGATGAGAACCTTTTTTTTTTTTTTTTTCTAAATTTGGGAAGTGAAGTCACAAAACCATCAAAGCTGGTTTCCTATTGGTGAAACCAGGTTATTTTATTTTTCATTTACCGTTTTCTAATAAGATTTAGCACACAGATTATTGACACCCAGAACCACAGATCTTTTCACTCTTGCTTTTGCACCCCATCCTGTTTTAACTGTCTTTGTACATGAATCACCATATAGCTCCATATACAGTATATAGCTCACCATATAGCAACATATAGCTCCATATGTTATACTGTTACTATTAATTTTTTTTATTTTGTATTTATTTTTTCAAACAGACTTACACTGGATATATAATACATGCATCAACAAGTTACACACAATGTGCGACACCACATTCGTGTGTGGTTGTGTTTGTGTGTGTGTGGTGAAATATATATATAATATAATCATATATAATTTTGGGTATAAACATCGGAGTAAAAATTAAGGCCAAAAATAAAGGTCCACACCACGTGTGTGTTTTGGTGTGTGTGTGTGTGTTTTAAGCTAAATCTCAACCCTACCTCTACACCAGACTTTACCCTTTGCAGAGCCACGATTCAGACTCACGAACCCTAGTAGAATGTATTGCAATTTTATCAGCATTATCTCTTATCTTCGTCAAGAATTAAGTGTTTATATTTAGATAAGACCCTGTGATGGATGTCGCTTGTTTTGCTAGCGGAAAGGGGACACAATTAACCACTTTGTAAATTCAAATGTATTGACTAAAAAAAAAAGTTTATCTTCATGTGGATGAATTGAAAATTTGGTTGAAAAAAAGACACGTTTCATTTGGTAAAGTTAACCTAATCGGGAAAGATTCTCAGAAAACCTGGCTATTTCTTTATTTTTTCGGATAATGTGTTGCTATAGAACAATATATACAAAAATAAAAATAAAAACATAAGTTCGTTTATGAGATTTGCACCTTATTTTTTCACATTTATTGTATGGAGCCTGAGAAAATAATTTATTTATTTATTTATTTTAAGTATATATAAATAACTGTTACTGTTTACTCTTCCATTGTGTCCTCCAAAAAATCATAGTTAAGAATTTAAGGAGCCTTTTCCAAATATTTGTGATTTCATTTTATCAACTGTCCTATCATGTAGATTTTGTGGTTAGAAGTGACTCACACCATTATTTCAATGACTAACGGTCCCCTTCTTTGTTTTCTTTTGTTTTGACTTTAGAACTAACGAACTTTTGTTGTGGGGAAAAAAAAAAAAAAAAAAAAAATTGTAAAAAAAAAAAAAAAAACGCAACGGCAAGTCTCAATTTTAAAGCCAATGATCATTCAATCAATAGAGGATGCTATGGATTTATAAATATTAATAAAGATTTCAACATCTTTCATTTTGAAACATAAACATTGTCTAAATATTTCACGTTTGACATGTCACTACGTTGTTGTTATTTAATTATTTATTGCAAAGAGGTCGTAATAAATAAGCCCCGAGAAACGGCCATTTAGCGTCAAATGCCTCTTGTAAATTTCATATTGTGGACTGGTCATTCTAAATGATAAAGAAGCTCGCGTCTATGTATGTGTAAAACATCTTATATGTTATAAACATGTTATAAAACATGTCCTAATATCAATAAAAACCGACACACATTTGAAATTCGGATGCAGGAACCAGCTTCTGTGTGTCTATGAACTTCGACAGAAGTGGCATGAGATATAACGTGTGCTGTCAAATGAAATACATAATATAACAATAAAATAAAACAAAATAAATTTTAAAAAAAAAAAACTGTTAATTAAGCATGTTTGAATGAAGCTCTTTCTTCGCACAGAAACTTAACATTTATAACAAGTACTGCATTTAATTCATATTTAAGCTTACAAACGTTTCGGTTTTCATAATTATCATATTTGGATATAAGTGGTAGAACATTCTTGTTAGGATAAGAATACGTTAAATGGGTAAATATAAAAAAAAAAAAAAAAAAATTGTTGTTACTGCAAACTGTATGGAAATAAAGTCCCAGGCTAGAATTATTATGCATGTAACTGAACAGCATGCAGGGATCAAACTTGACACATCTGTGAGCTCTGGAGCTGGGAGGTGTTTTTGTGTTTTAGCTACAGTGATGCTTAACGACCATGTTTTTAATGTAAAATTTACAGCCATGTAACACAAATGTAACCCCCCCCCCCCCCCCCCCCCCCCGCCCCCGCCCCCCATTTTTTTCTTATAGAGTAGAAAAAGCTCATCCATTTTAAGTTAGTTGAACATTCAAATGCGCTTCAGTTGTTCAAACTTAAACGTTTTAAGTCAAATCAGTGGGCTAGATTCCCATCAGCGCTTGCGGGACGTTTACAATGTATTTTTGGAATTGTTTGCTGTGTATTTTGTTGTTGTTTTGTGTATGTGCGGTAGCAGAAGTGTGTCGTGTTTGCTTGTCTCTTGTGCCCCCGCCTGCTCCCTTATATGTGTTCTCTTTGTGGTGTGTGTAGCCACCCCCGCTCCGTGGTCAGTTTACTGATGTGACCTCCCTCCCTTTTCTCGCTTTCTCTCTGTCTGCAGTGGCGTGGTTCTACCGCTTGTAAATGCTGCACACGCAGAAGTGACGCGTTGGCAGTAAAATAGCTTGTCGATCGCTCCGTCAGCTAACTCTAGTTTTTTAAATGAAATAAAAGTTCAAACTAACTTCTGTTAGTAAAAAGTAAATCTAATTTTAAAAAAAAATTACACAAATAAACATTTTAGTCAGCCCCAGAGAAAGCTGTTGTAACACAAACTAAATGTCCAGCTAAACTTAATTATATTAAGGCAATGAGTTTGCTCAATTTTTTTGAGTAAACTTGACTTATCAGGGTTTACAGTATTATACAACGGGGTGTATTTCTGTGTGCAGGCCTAAGTCGATCGAATAGTTGCGAAACTGTAGAGTAGTTGAGTTTATGTCGGTTAAGACGACCACATCCTGTGTTTAGTTGCCCACTTTTACCACTGCTGTTTTTGTACCTGAAACGACAAGCAGCGGGTTGTTTTCTAAGTTTACATCCGGATTGTTTTGATGTCAACATACAGTCTGATACACACAAGAACAAATGAAACATATCTAGAGAACAGCTAATCCATGGGTAACAGTGTGAACTATAATGCCCTGTGCCATGTTGTTAAAAGCAGGACAGCGTCATGGTGCGAACTTGTGTGTGTGTGTGTTGTGTGTGTGTGTGTGTGTGTGTGTGTGTGTGTGAGTAATTCGCCGGCGCGCTCATGCTGGTGTTCCTGTCGAGTTTAAATTACACCCTGTAACAATTTTTTTTTTTTTTTTGGTTCCTGGGTAGTAAGTGTTATTTCCTAATTGCTTATGCCTCAAAAGTATAGAAAATGGCTATTATTCCCCACAGACTTTGCTTTTGTGACCAGGACAGTGATATTTTGAAATTTACCTATTTTCCAGAACATTCCAGATAGATTCAGTGCTAAGTAAACTTGGAGTAACTTCTAGAACTTTCTAGAACTTTCCAGTAATATAAATAGTAGTATAAATACAGGTGCTGTAAGCCCACCAGTTCCGTTTAGTTCCAGCTGCCTAAATGGATACATATCTGCATTTTTCTGAGATGGCATCAAGAGGCTGCAATGGTGGCATTCCTGATGGGTCTCCAAGGCGGTTTTACCAAGTTTCCCTGCTATCTTTGCCTTTGGGACAGCAGGGACACCAAGGCGCACTACCACAGGCGGGACCTGCCACAGCGGACCGAGTTCTCTGTGGGGAGGAACAACGTCAAGTGGGAGCCACTGGTGGACCCCCGGAAGGTGCTGATGCCACCACTGCACATCAAATTGGGCCTTATGAAACAATTTGTCAGAGCTCTAGATAAAAAAGTCGGCAGCCTTCAAGTACCTTCAAGACTTCTTCCCTAAGCTGTCTGAGGCAAAGGTCAAAGCCGGTGTCTTCGTCGGACCACAGATAAAGAAGATCCTAGAGTGCAATGAATTCCCCAAGAAGCTCACTAGTAAGGAGAAAGCAGCTTGGAACAGCTTTGTCGAAGTGGTTCGGGGCTTTACACAAGGCCGAAAACTATGTGGAGCTGGTTGAGACTCTGGTGAAGAACTACGGCACAATGGGCTGTAGAATGTCCCTCAAAGTCCATATCCTTGATGCTCATCTTGATAAATTCAAGGAGAACATGGGAGCGTACTCAGAGGAGCAAGGCAAACGCTTCCATCAGGATATACTGGACTTTGAACGCCTACCAAGGACAGTACAACGAGAACATGATGGGAGACTACATTTGGGGACTGATTCCTGAAAGTGATTTACAGTATAATCGTAAATCCCGAGAAACTACTCACTTCTAAATCTTTTGTAGTCATTTTTGTATTACTTTAGTATAAATACATGTTAATTTGGATTCATATGTTGTTTTTTTTCTGACTTTATGTGAACGAAAAGACACAAAAGCGCCCGTTTTCTCATTGGAAATAAGTACATTTCAAAATATCACCGTCCTGGTCACAAAAGCAAAGTTTGTGGGGAATAATAGTCATTTTCTATACTTTTGAGGCATAAGCAATTAGGAAATAACACTTACTACCCAGGAAACAAAAATTGTGTTACACAGTGTTATCGAACACTTCATAAAAATGAATTAAGAGCGTGACAAAATAGAGCAACACTGGAAGACTGAATTAAGAGATATTCAAAATAGAGCAACATCGTGGAAGAGATCGTAACATATCTAATATATATATATATATATATATATATATATATATATATATATAGTATAATATATATATATATATAGATATTTCCTCTGAGACGATAAGTATAACACTTCAAAGCAATGTAGCTGAAAGTCTCAGGATCTTTCGAGTTCTTTGTTTATCAGTTTTGGACATTACTGTTGCATTTTCATCTTTTATAAAGTACGAATTAAAGACCAGATTAAACGCTTTGAAACGTATGACCCATTAATCGTATACATTCATATAAACAGTCATGGACGTTCAATGCTAGACCTGTGTTTTATTCATTCAGTAAACTGCACCCTCTTGCGATGAACTGAAGTTACCTCACCAACCACCACACACACACACACACACACACACACACACACAGTCGACAACAAACTATATATATATATATATATATATATATATATATATATATATATATTATATATAAATATTTTATATGATTTTACACAAGTTACTGTGGTGTTTTTGTGTGTATAATATTCATTTAAAAATGTAAAGAACTTTCTGTTAATTCACCGCTAGTCCTTTCTGGATGATTTTTAAACCCACGGTCGAGATAAACGATGCAGCCTGAGCCTTATATAACTGAATAATTTGTTTCTAGGCATGTGCTGTCTATTTAAATATTATTACAATGTCAGTACCGCAGCTCAGACGACGGAGACAATGCAATCCCAGCGGGTATGCACTAGCTACCAGACAATTCCCAGATACATGACGGAAACACCCTCGGCTTACATAGTTACAGCAGATGAAATATGATATCCCATTTGAAGAAATAATACAATAACACCTATTTCAGGACAAATCCTAGCTGTAACCCTTGCTAAATATTATATACGTTATTTACGTTTTGAAGAAATAAACAAAACAGTACCAACGTCATATATCACTGAATAGATCATCGTCTCCATTTTAAACGTGGTACCTTAAATGTGATCCATTTACTGTTGATGCAGAATGACAGGGTGGAGCAAAACAAGTTTCCTGAACCGCGAATGCCAATGCTCGCAATGACGTGTCGACTTTGGCAATCCTCGGCCAGAAACCTATCCGAGGGTAAAATAAAAACTACTTCATGCTTAGTAAATGTAACTACTCCTCAATACCATTATTTATTCGACGTATTTAGCGAGCAAATACCCTAAATTACACAGTTGTACATATAGAGACACATTAATACCGTTATGCTGGTGAGATGGCTTGCTCACTAAGATACTTTACTTTTTTTTTTAAGAGGAGAAGTTAGCTATTCATGGATAACAAGTAAGGTTTGGCAAGCAACCCCCCCCCCCCCCCCACCCCACCACCCCCCTGTTGATCTGAACATTCTTGTTGTGTCATAATACTTGTCGATATGTACATCTAAATAGATAGATAGATAGATAGATAGATAGATAGATAGATAGATAGATAGATAGATAGATAGATAGATAGGTAGATAGATAGCAGATAGATAGATAGATAGATAGATAGATAGGTAGATAGATAGATAGATAGATAGATAGATAGATAGATAGATAGATAGATAGATAGATAATAGATTCACATATTTCACACATATTCATAGATACACATATTCAGGAGTAGCCTTATTACTGACAAGTGGAAACGCTGTATACACATGTTCTTCATGACACGGCGCTTGGGTGGCAGGGGGTGCGGAGAATGACTCTGGCTTGTAACTTTACACTAGAGTAACTGTTTTTAGCAGTAAACGGACTCTGTTCTCACGCTGCGAACAAATCACGACTCGAGTCTGCTTAGCCACCGGACTGACCCTTTGAAAAAGAGTTTTCCAGATGCGATTTCTGTTGTAAGGAAACACGCTGTTTGTTTACTCTGGGCCCTGCCCGCAATCCTTATCTGTGCTCGCCACTCACGCTGTGATTTCAGACATTAGCAACACATTGTCTTTGTCACTAACTGACCCCACTGGGCTTGTACAACTACAAGAGGCAAAAAACCTTCAAAACACAAACAGCCACCAGAGGAATTAAAGCACTATAGTTGTTATTTTTCTTCTTCTTTTTGTTGCCTGTTTACATATTAAATAAATATCAATTATTTATACAAAACGATATATGAAACATGAATAAATATAATGATACATATAGACTATATTTCATATTTAGCAGGCCCACCAATTAGGCCTTAATTTACAATTAAACCGTTAGGCCTATAATGATAAAAAGAAAACATTTGTTTTTTAAAAGGAAATAAAAACTTGCACAGTTTAATTTTTTTTTAGTCGCTAATTTTGATAATGATTAAATAGTTTTCTTTAAAAACAACAGGGAGACAATTTTGAATGGTAGATTAGAACGTTCTTCTGGTAGATTTGAATGATAGGATTTCTCAATAATTAATTGTTGTTGTCGCCGGACCTAAACCGCACTCGATTTGATAAAGCAATCTAGTTTACTAAAAACGTGTTTAAGGAGAAAACATATCTGTAACAGTTCGACCTCATAACATATCATCAAAAGGGTGGGTTCTTTCGATTTACATACATGTGTACATGTTAACAAAGCCAAACGATTACATAGGAAATACATACAAGTCGTGTCTGTGGAATTTTGATTAATTTTCAATATTGTTCAATTCTGATTTTTTTATTTTTTTATTTCTTTCTTTATTTTTTGTTACTGGTTAGTTCAATGACAAACATTTTAAATATTTTGGTTACATGTCGACTATAACATGTTTAGTTCAATCTTTAGAGCTAACGTATTAAAGAACTCAAATAAGATAATTAACACAAAACCTTATACTTTTGCACATATATATCTGTTTCGCCGACATAAAATTGATCTGTAATATCAATTTGCCTAATTATTATTATTATTATTATTATTATTTATTATTATTATTATTATTATTATTATTATTATTATTATTATTATTATTATTATTTCTACTCATCTTGTAGGCACCTAAATTAAAGGGCAAAACTGACATAAATCGAAAATCCAAAAAATTATTATGATAGAAAACCACAATTTCTGGGGTACATCCACTCAACAAATCACAATTTTCAATTCTGTTTTGAATCTATATGCTTTCTTAAATACAAAAACCACAGGACGCATATAGGCCTATATTTTCTACCACCATTATAGTTATACAAAAATGCACGGATAACATTCTACGACAGATGTGTCGACAAGGTGTCCTTCTTAATCTTGTAGAATTATATAGGCTAGATTTGATTTAGCAACATGTTCTGCATCACCAATGACGTCATATTCATCACTATTCCAACCATAGAAAAAAGTACACGACTAACACTACACATATCTATACACATATTCATATCCATAACAACAACAAAAACAACACTATTGTAATTTGACTACAATGTCACATGTAATTTACATGTAAATGCAATTGGTCACTGTGCATATGAACAGATCATGGAGTATATATTTAATTAATATGCATATTGTTACTAATTATAATATCATACTGTTCTTGGACAGCTATATGATATTAAGCGCATATTTACGTTCTGCGTGAGTCATGCCTTATGGGAAATGTAAGAAAACAGAAAAGACAAGTCAGCTTCCTAATAATCTGTGTTCGTGACTCCTCTGTGACGTCACCATCCAACGTTCAACAGCAGAAAGTCACGAAGCAAATCTCTGTCCATCCGCGCAACCAATCACAGAGCGACCCAGCTTATAACTGTCCCAGGGCTATCCCAGCTCAGCAAGCAGTTCAAAGAACTCACGACAGCTACAACTGGGCCCTGAGATATACTCCAAATCGTTAAAGGTAAGCTGTGACATCAATGATAAAAGTAATGTATCTGTTAATTGTATATAACTGTTTGCTTGAAATTCATTTGGGTAGTATTACCATGGTAAATGCAAAGATCGACTGTGGTTTTTCAAAGTCAAGGAAAATTTATCCAAAAAAACAAAACAAAAAACAGTGGTTTGTTTGCCTCAAATAATACTAGGAGTAACTGGTTATAACAGCTGGTATAGCAATGTGAAAAGTTGTACTGCAGTTGAAAAAAAAGGGGTTCCTTCTTGTTTTAAATCGCCAGTAATATTTTTATACCAACGTGACAATATTTATTGTTTTATTTTTGTGTAGAAAACAAATACAAATGGAGATGTATCAAAGTGGTTATTACTGTGAAGACGTCAGACCTCAAGAAGTCCCATCCGGCCTGGACTTCGGATCATACGGTAATAAATAATAATAATAATAATAATAATAAATAATAATAATAATAATAATAATAATTACGTTTGGCATTAGGTATTATGCTGCTTATTAACGTTGAAAAGGTTGTTGAAATACAAACAAACTGGCTTGTCAACAACCCAATTTGTCTTTCTTTCCGATAAGAATAAAAAACAAACAAACAAACAAACAAACAAAAAAACACCGGGAATAATTTGTGTAGGCTAGAACTGAACACGAGTATACGGAGCAGTTCTGTCTATCTGAGATCCGTTATTTTATTTGAGATCCGTTATTCTGACAATCTCGATTTGAAAAGACATGGAAATATACACATACAAATACAACTAAACAGACACTCAAAAAAAAAAAAAAAAAAAAATCTATAGAGGACATACACAATAGATACACAGTAACATTCCGTCAGACGTGACTAGTATGTATTGTTTCATGAATGTATTAATCACAGAAATACGCATTAACCTTTAATTCTGTCATTGTCGGACTAATAATACTGCTAACATATCCGGTAGGTGTGCTGCTTCCCTGCATGAACAATGAAGTGCTAGCTTCATATTCTCATACAACTCTCTCACTACCGCTGATTTACTGTAAACGAAGCTTACATAACTGCGTTTAGATTTGAGAGAACACAAATAAATAAGCCACAGCTGATAACACCAAAGTTATTCCAATATATATATATAGATATATAAACATAATAACACAATATATTCATATATTTTTATTATTATTATGATGTTCTTATGTATTTGTTTAAACAATTATATATTATGTATTATATCATTATGAATAATAATAATAATAATAATAATAATAATAATAATAATAATAATAATAATAATAATAATAATGCAAATCAAGTGTTTTACACCATCTTAAGCATGTGTTTTCCTTTACAGTGTTTATTTTTGGTTAACACTTGTGTTTTGCCAGGTTCTAAAGTATAGCATAAAATAAACACCGAAACGTGCTTTCAGCGTGGTTTATGTTTTAAACAACAGCATAACTTATTCTGCTAAAACCAAACTGATGTTTTGCTATGGATGTGTGTTACAACCAAATGCGTTGTTTCAGCCTTCTTTGCAAAGAGCTAGCCCAGTCTTGGGCTGAGGGCAGGAAGTCAAAAGATGCTGATGTCAAATGTCAAATACCGGCTTGACTAGATTTATACCCATGGGGAAAACAGTTGTCCCTTTTACTGCTTCGGTGCTGTCTATCTGTGAAACTCGATAGCTATTGACAATGAAACTAAATCCCTGTTTGCTCAATTAATTGTGTAATAAACCACAATTTAAACAGGCTTCATGGGGTTACCTATATTTTTCTGAAATCAATTAAGAAATATAGGCTGTAATCACAAGATTTTTGTGACAATATTTTTTTTTTTAAAGAATGGTTTAAAAAGTTATTCGAAAATAGGGGCGAAAACAAGACTCCAAACTTCTGTAAACACATTTAAGAACTTGGTTTAATTCAGTGCTTTTTACAAAAATAGTATCTAACAAAACATTTCTTAAATAGCGTTCTGTGAATGGGACACATGGCTATTTGAAGTGGTGTTTCCTTCCTTTACCAGATTCCCATACTTCCTGACTAAATGAAATTTTGTTTTATCTCCCGGTCACCCCTCACTCCAAATCTTGTCATTTCCTCTCTGTGTGACATTGTGATGATATCAGGTTTTTCTTATTTCCGGATCCCAGAATAATGGACAGCAGAATGATTTGGGATTTAGAGGTTACCAGTGTCAACGTTGTTTAAAATGCAGCAGTCTGAAGATGAAGGAACATCAAGCCACTTTGTGGCTTGGAACTTGGTTTCAGGAGACTAGGTTTCAGGCCACTGCATGGCACATCGGGGGAGACTTGAGGTTTGATACAGCCAAGTTGTCTCAAACTAGGTCTCCTGGTATCATGGAATCAGGTTTTACGCCAATTGTTCCTGTAAAAATGGCTTTGTGTTCCCTCAGTTTAAGATTTACTGTAGCCCATTATATTTGGATATATGTAGACAAGATATATTACATTTTTACTGGCAGATGTTCTTGTTTGGAATATAGTGGTGTGTTGATGCATTAGGACACCCCATTGCTTCTGCAGTTTTGATTTGTTGTACATATGAAATCAAACCATTGTAACTGTAAATCTTGGAATATTGTCAAAATTGTCAAATTAGTGATTGTCTAATTTAATCAATGACTTTAATTGACCACCCATAGAATTTAATAAAAACAGTAAGAGAAAAGAAACACAAAGCCACACATGATAAAATGCCCAATACTTTTTAGAAGTTGTTTAAGATACCTAATTAAAGCACAATGTGGTCTAACATTTTCACATGAGAGCCTTTTGTTTGTATATCACTGATTACTGACTGAAAATTGACATTCTCACACCTAGAGGTTTTCATGCATGTAAGTATATAAAGGATGTAAATGACAAATCTTGAAGTGTTCTGATACATTTGTACACTACTGTTGCTGCTGTTGCACTGGGGCTTCCTGTGTCTACATTATCTTCAAATCACGGTTTTCTTTTCTTTATGAGCATCTTTGTAGGTTGTTTGTCTTTCGACTGTATTACAGTGAAAACTCTGCTGTGGCTCATCAGGAAAACCCTAACAATATCCAAACATATGCTGTTTTGAAGACACTTTATTTAAAATGCAGACACCACTTCGTTTCCCATCCTGTAACCAAAGCAATGAAACTAATGACTTGTTTGCATTCACCCACAGATTCCCACGGAGAGGGCCCGTCTTTCTTATTGGATAAGAGTGGGTTGGGATCCCAGTCCTATTCTGATGTGTACTGTGGATTTACCAAGGATCTGCACCTATACGACTCAAAAGGTAAAAGCAAAGATCCTCTTTTCTTTCCCTAGCTGTTGCATTTTGGGTAACACTTTCCATTGTGTCTCTAATTACTGTGTATTTACATAGTATTTACTTGGTAAATACATGTGTACTTACACATTATTACAATGTTATCACGCATAGTTACAATGTGTACATTTTTTGCATGATATAACCTCATCCCTATCCCGAACTCTAATGCTAACCCTAGCCTTAACCCTTTTCTGATACAGCTGTGTACTTACATATATCGTGCAAAAAGATTTAAACGTAAAGTACACTGTAATTATGTGTAAGTACGCATGTATTAACTATGCAAATACTACTTATATTTTGACGTGTGTAATTTTGAAGGCAGTGTTCTTGTTTATATTTTTCAGTTTCTCCAAATGATGCTTCTTTGTTTGACCTGGATACCTACTCAGATCCTTCGTACTGGACACAATATGGATCTGGTGAGTTTTATTGCCCATTGTCCATCAATTTCTTCCAAGCGAGCACTCGCAGATATAGCTAGAATCTAAAGATGATGCTAAAGCAATACTGAAATGATTAATGTCGGGATGTATTATCCATCTATAAATAATTAAGATAGCACCCAATACCACTTAGTGTCTTGAGAACAAGGATAAGAATAAATCCTTTTCACCAATACAATTAAAGTCAGTTCATTTCAGTTTATTTTGTAAACTCTCTAAAGTCAGATCAACTTTTTCTCGTTTCGTTTTAGGCGTAAAAAGCTTAGAGCTCAATCAGAATTACCAGGAGCCTGACTTCCTGAACCACGCCTACCAGACGCTTCTTCCTGTGGGTCAGAGCGTGATGCAGAGAGAGTACAACTCACCACCTTCTGTAGGCCAGCCTTCTCCTGGAAGTGGACAGGGGTGCGGCCAGTACCTTCCCGTACAGCAGGAGACTCAGCTGGGCAGAAACAGCAGCATGGACCAGGAACATTTAGGTAGGGATCTTATAACTAGGGACACTGGAAACAGCGAATGTCCTTTCCATAGCAGCATCTAATTTCTACAGTAAAATGAAAGCCACACAGTGGCTGTACATCAGCCAGTTACCCAAAAATACATAGCTGCAAGTATCTGTTTATGCCGCTGTGTTTGAGATATCCCATCATTGCATGGACGGCTTCAATGAAAGAGTAAGTAAGTTTCAGATTAAGTTATTGACATTGCCTATTTATGATGTTCCCAAACATTAAGAAGGGATTGCAGTTATTAAAGGATTTTGATCTGACTTTTAGCTGTCTGTCACAGACATAGTATGTATCCCAGGCTGTATCAACCAGCACCATACAGGGCAACAGTGGTTTAGCAAAAATACAAAAAGAAAATTGACGCCTTATACTTCTATAGAGACACCTTAAGCTGAACTAGCCTTGTTTAAAAGGTACTTTAACACATAATGTCAAACAGCAACACAATATTGGAGTAAATATAAATTTAAAATGGTAAGGGACAGTGAATCACAATGCTGTCCTAATTCACAGAACTTACAGTATATGGTTTGTTCTTATTTTAATAGGCTGTGCACAGGAGCGGGATTACTCACACTGCAGAATGATGTTCAAACAAGAAGATAACCAGTCCTGGAATGATTACCTCTCACCTGAACACTGCCATCTACAGGCAGACTATGCCACAACAGCTCCTGCTGTGGCACAGCGCTGCCACCGTGTGGCTGAACATGAAACAACAGGGTTCCCCACCCAGAGGCACTACCTGGAGTCCCGAACGATGGGAATGACAGCATATACAGGTAAGGAACATGTTTCTTACACTGATCCTAACAGCAGGAAGCATGTTGTTGTACTGTAGTAAGTTTATGTGAAACTGAATTAGCATTGTATCAGATGAGGTGGGAATAGCTTGTTATTATTACTATTATTAATTAGTCATTTAGAAGACTCTGTTTTCCAAACTTAGAGAGACTAGGGAGTGAACTAGTCACTTCCAATAGGACCTCGATTTTACGTCTCCTCCGAAGGTTGGAGCACAAGTAACCTGCTCAGGGTCACATTCAGTGAGTCAGTCGCTGAGCAGGAAGTTGAACCTCCTGGTAACAAGCCCCTCTCTTTAACTAAAGGAACACCCCTAAGCTTGTAACTGTGATTACTGTAACTCCTGTAGGTTCTGGACCCATTCATCTCTGGCAGTACCTATTAGAACTCCTACTGGATGAGTCCTGTCAGCCTTTCATCAGCTGGACTGGAGATGGCTGGGAGTTCAAACTATCAGACCCAAGCGAGGTGAGACTTACCGTTGCTGTTCTTGATATTAAGAGGAGACACCTCTATTAGAATGTATGATTCAGTGTTAGAACTTTATTAAAAAAAACTACAGCCAAAAGTTTTCCATCACCTAGAACTTTAGAATTGAGACAAAAAAAAAAAAACAAACAAACAAAAAAACCGATATGAACATAATTTAGATCTTTTATTTCACACCATGTAATCAGATACTACCAAATGATATTGCAAAAGTCTAACGGAATCCATTGTAGTAAACAGTATTTCATGTTAGATTTCAAACAGTGCTTGGAAAACTATACACAGTGGTATGCAATTGAATATGTTAACGTAACATTATCCAGCAGGTTTCGTTCGACTTTATGAAGGAAAAGTTAGTTCATTCTATAAGGTGATGCAAAACTTTTGGCCTTAACTATAGGTGGTCAGATGTGTTAAAATAAAGAAATGCACATGGAATAGTATAACATTCCACAAATGTTCCCTTTTACAAATAGGAGCTTTCAACTCAGTAATCATAAAATCTTTGCTACCATCTCCATGTGATAACCAGCTCGCCATTAAGTTCAATGTAAAAGTGGGATTGCTTTATTTTAAGGTTAGACGATCGCTCTTTAATTCTCTTTTGATCTTGTTCCAGGTTGCCAAGCGCTGGGGGAAATGCAAGAACAAGCCGAAGATGAACTACGAGAAGATGAGCCGGGGAATGAGGTACTACTACCACAAAAACATCATCCACAAAACTGGAGGCAAGCGGTACGTCTATCGATTCGTCTGTGATGTGCAAAGCATACTGGGGAAGTCTGCAGAGGAACTGCACGCCAGTCTGAACGTGAGAAGCAAACTGGCCTCCAGTCCTCAGCACTAGTGACACTGTGAAGAGAGACAAGAGGATACTGCATCCTGATACCACTGAGAGAGGATTGGATTGATAGGACTGAATAAACAGAGACTTAGCTGATTGTGTGGTTATAGCACCCTCTGCTGGTCGGATTGTCTTGGTTCACATGGATGTGATAACTGAAGGTCAGCAAGGCATCTTCTGTTTTTGCAAACCAGGGGCTGCCAAAGCTGGCTCTTCCACAGCTGGTCTTTGTTCCAGCCCTGTTCTAAATGGTTCAATTGAACCAATTACACCTCCATTCAAACCCTGACAAAGGTAATTTTACCTGTTAAACAAACTGGAGTGGAATTTCCCTCCAGGACCGGGATTGGTCACCCCTGTTGTAAACGGACGGAACCTTCGAGGACCAATTCTTTCTTTCTTTTTTTTTCTTTTTTTTTTTACTAGTTCTCTCAAGGCCTTCAATCAATAAATATTAAAAAATAAATAATAATAATAAAAAACTGTACATTTTTATAGTGTAGTGAATGTAGCCATTGCTTGAAGGACCAAAGAAACAGATTCAGATATGGACAGACAAGACAGCAAACATTCCCAGCCTGAATTGTTTCACACCAGAATGAAGTAACACATGGGGCTCAAAGCAGATAAGACACTCTATTGGTTCTACACCTATGCTACCTCTATTCCATAATGTATTTTCCTGAGTGCCAATCATTCAGCATCGTGGTGCAGCATGCACTCCATAGAAAAGTGCTACAACCTTAAAACATTTTCAATTCTGCATGCAGAGGATTTTACAACACAATGCAAGACAAGAACATAAGAAAATATATGAACAAGAGAAGGCCATTTGGGCCCATCTAAGCTTGTCTGTTCCCTAGTAGCTGATTGGTCTCAGAACTTTATCAAGTTGGGTCTTAAAGGTTACAAATTTATTCTGCGTCAGCAACATGTCTGGGTAGCCCATTCCATACCCTCGCCACTCTCTGTGTGAAGAAGTGTCTCCTTCCCGCTGTCCTGTGTCTATCTCTACCTAATTAACAACTGTGCTCTGGTTTCTGTACTGCGCTTAAAGTATTTGTTACAGGCTAAAAAGATTATGTTATTTTAGCCTAAGAAACCCTTTATTAAAATAAGAAATATTGTTTTATATTACTTTAGCTGTCATGTTTTGAAATGTAATTTAAATATAGTGAATAAATGTAGTTATCTGTAAATAAATTACAGTATTCAAGTGATTTTTTTTTTTTCTCCCCATTGGTTCAAATAAGGTGATGAAGTGAATTGTTATTTGTTTGGTGAGTACAAAAACAAATGACAAATCATTTAATTTGGTATGTGTTAAAACGTCTAATAAATGAATTTAGAAAAAAAAAAATGGTTAGCTTGATAAAAATACAGAACATTTTGTGATGACTCGAACCCTGTTTATAAACCTAAACAGATTTTTTAGAAACTTGTACCGGAGCACAAGGAAACAGGAGGTCTCTACAACCAATTGTCTGACAAATATAGAAATACAAATTGCACACATATTAAAGAACAAGTATATTTAGAGTATTTTATGTTGTTTGTATTCAGAGTGATTCTGGGTCTTGTTGCTCTAAAACTGAGTTGTTAGAGTTTTGTTTCTAAGTCTGCCTTTACCTGGATTTGAGCTTGTGTAACAGACGTAAAATGTTTGTATTTAAGTATATTGTTAGATTCTGCTGCAAATCAGTAGTTTGGGGTTTAGAGACACCTGCTGGTGGAATATGTATATTACATATGCCACTGACTGGAATGTACCAAAGAAAAGGGGTTAGTTTATGAACGAAGTACTTGATGTACATAATATGTTAACAGTTTTTAGAGTGTCTCACTAACGAAACAGGGCTTTAAAAATGTATTGTTGTAAATGAGTGGGTTTTTGAATTGTGTAGTAGCATATTATTTTTTATTGATTTTATTTTAGTTCACTCTACCTCCCCTGTAGTTGTGTGTGCCTTCATGTCCAGTCACTTTTATATGTTTCCACCGGTCAGAACACAAGCAAACCTGGTGGCTGTGATTTATTGCTGCCGGGGATTTCTGTCTGTTGTGCGAAAAGAGACCTGTGAATGGGGACAGACAACCGGGTTGAAGACCGTGAGACGTTACACTTGCCTGGAGAATCCTAAATGCTGGCACAAAACAGCCTTCTTTATTTGATGTGACATTGTTATGATATAAAGTGCTATGAAGGGCAGTGTTGGCTTGCATTCTGGAACATTCAGTATGGAAGCAATGTGCTCAGCAAGCGGACAGCACAGTCATTTATTATACAAAAATAAAATAAAGAAACTTATGGATTACTTGTTTAATAATTCTGATTGTGTGTTTAATAATTAATATTCACTTCAACTTCCTGGACCATGACTAGTTTCATTTAGTGTGTGTGCTATTTGTTAATATGTACTTATTTGAACTGCTTCAGAGTTGCTACAACTTCAATGATTTGAAGAAACTAATTTTTTTCAATCTGGAAATCTGGTAACCCTGTGCTATGAGTCACTGGTAGGGTGAACAGCATTTGTTACTGTCATTGCATGCTGTTGGTGTTTATGAGTGGCTCTGCTGTAATGATGTGTGTTTGCTTTGCTGTTTATGCTACTTTGACAATGACTGTTTTTCTCTGGGAAACTGGTTTCTGAATCAGCAAAGAGCAGTTCAGTGTGTCTCAGCACAAATCAGTTCAGTGTGGATCAAACAAAAAAATTGATTTTTCTGGATATCAAAAAACCTTCAACCAATCCATGTGGAATTCAGAGTCTGCTGCCCAGGGATCACAGGTTAGCAAATGTTGTTTTGTTTGGAATGAGAGTTTTACAGAAGCCAACATGTACATACATCTAAAAGTGAGGGAACATAAAGCCACTTTGGAACTTGGTTTCAGGCCACTGCATGGCACACCAAGGGAGACATGAGGTTTGATACAGCAACCTCAAACTAGGTCTCTTGGAACCAGATTTCAAGCTAGTATTTCTGAAAAAGTAGCTTTGTGTTCCCTCAGCTTAATATATGGAGAAATAATATAATTACATTTCAGCCCATACAAGAAACATTTAGAGATGTTAGTTCAAAAAGTCATAATTAAGCAATTTGTTGTCCCACTGTCAAACTATGACTTTCTTTAGCATTTCTTTGAATTCTTTGAACGTCATAAAAACTATTGACTGTCGTTTTTAACGATGTAACCCCTGAGTCTCTATTAACAGGACTCAGCTGGAAATTAAGGGGAGGTCGATTTACGACAGAGGGTAGGACTCATTTCTCAGAGTGTCGAGAGGACAGAATGGGCTATCCAGTCGTGTTATTGAGGCAGAATCATGTGGGTCCTTTCAGAGGCAAAGTTCTGAGATGAGTTAGATGCCTGGAACTGGACAAACTTAGATGGGCACAATAGGCTTCTCTTGTTCATAAACCTTCTTATGTGATTTTCCTCTTGTAAAAACGTTAAGGAATTCAGTTCTAGCAGACTTCCATAAATGCATGTAATCAGCCAGTGTTTCCTTTGGGAAGGCAGAGCTAGCACCTTCTAGTTACAATTTGATTTGCTATTTGTTACTATTTGTTGTTCGACAGCACTGCTGTGGACACAGATTGACTTTCAAGTTACATCACGTGTTTGTGCAGTAAGGTTCACTGGGTCCGATTATAAAACTGTGTGTCCCCTCTCTCCCTCCCCCCAGCTGTTTCATAACTTCCACAGGGTGATGTAACATGTTTTTGTTTTAACACTCTTCACTACAGTCTTCCAAATTCCAACTTCTGCAAAGACTTGTTTATTCATTACAAACTTTTTAGTCACACTTTTCTGCCTGTGATTGGGATGGATTTCTAATGAAATTAGTCACACTTTACTTTAATGGTCTTTAAAAAAAGGCTTATTGATGCTTATTTATAATCATTTATTTATAAATCTGTTCTGCCAGTATCAAATCTCTTGGGTAATCAACTTTGAATCAATAATGTAATTAAAATGTTTTTTTTCTTGTAAATGTTTTCGAAAGGCATTATTAAGATGTTTATGTTTTAATGTTTTGGAAAATACAGTGCCTATAGAAAGTCTACACCCCCTTGAACTTTTTTCACATTTTGTTGTGTCAGTGCCTCAGAGTTTCAAGCGTTTAAATTATAATTTTTTTCCAGTTATCTACACATCATACGCCACACTGTTAAGGGGAAAAAAGTTTTTATTGAGAAAAAGATTATATATTAAAAATACAAGACTAAAAGATCATAATTAGATAAGTCTCCACCCCCCTCAGTTAATACTTTTTGGAAGCACCTTTGGCAGCAATTACAGCTGTGAATCTGTTGGGATAAGTCTCTGCCAACTTTGCACACCTAGATTTGGCAATATTTGACCATAACATGATGCTGCCACCACCATGCTTCACAGTAGGGTTTAAGTTCTTTGGGTGATCCGCTGTGTTTGGTTTGCACCAAACATAACGCTTTGCATTTAGGCCAAAAAGTTATATTTTAGTTTTGTCAGACCAAAAAACCTTTTACCACATGGCTACAGAGTGTTGTTTTGCATACTTCAAATGGGATTCAAGGTGGGCTTTCTTGAGTAATGGCTTCCTTCTTGCCACGGCCTGATCTAGGCAGGTCTTGGTGGTGCCACACATCTTCCACTTCTTAATAATCATATTGACCATGCTCCAAGGGGTATTCAAGGCCTTTGATATTTTTTTTATACACAATCCCTGATCTGTGCCTTTCAACAACTTTGTCCCAGAGTTTTTTTGAAAGCTCCTTGGTGCTCATGGTTGAGTCTTTGCTTTTAAATGCACTACCAAGAAGAGGGAACCTACAGGAACTGCTAAATGTATCCTGAAATCATGTGAATCACTACAGTTTAACACAGGTGGAGGCCACTTAACTTTCTGTGTGATTTTGAAGATGATTGGTTACACCTGAGCTAATTTAGGATTGCTATTATAAGGGGGGTGGACACTTATCCAACCAAGCTATTTCAGTTTATATTTTTTATTAATTTTCTACAAATTTGTAGAATATTCTTTTCTTTTTTCACTTTGAAGTTGTAGGGTAGGATGTGTAGATAAATAAAAAAAAAACTATTTTAATGCATTTTAATTCCAGGCTATAAGGCAACAAAAGGTGAACATTTTGAAAGGGGGTGTAGACTTTCTATAGGTACTGTATGTGTGTGTGTGTATATATATATATATATATATATATATATATATATATATATATATATATATATATATATATATATATATATATTGCAGTATATTTTGAGAATTTGGTAGTTTGTTTACCAGGAGATTGATTGCTCATACACACGCAGCCCTGGCTCTGTCTATGCCTACACTGGCTGAAACACACCACCACAAAAATGCAGCAAAGGGATCGAATTATCCAGCCCATTCCTCATCTGTTGTTTTCAAATCTGCATGTGTGTTGTAACACAATTTAATTGGTTCAGTATGGGGTGGGGATACCGGGTTATTTAAGGCCAGAGGGGCAGGTATAAATAAGAGTCCCTGTGCCTCTGAGCACAGTACTCTCTCTCCACAGCTCAGCTCATTGTGGTGTGATAGCGTGAGATCTGGAGGAATGACGGCTGCTCTGCTCAGTGTTCTCACAGCTCTGCTCTGTGTGCTTTCAGCCACAGCACAGCCTGAGCCACAGAAAGACTTCAACTTGCAGAAGGTAAGCATTGCAGATTGGATATATATATTAGATTGCATTGAAGCATATTGTGATTATGTTGTAGGAAATGTATATTTATACACCCTGAAGTTTTTTTTTTTCAGTCTTCATATTTTTTTAATAAATTATTTGCCCTTTTGGGAAAAAAAGGGTTTTATTTCATCTGTGCCAAACAATATCATGTTAATCAACTCTGCTGATGTTTCCTATAATAATTAATGAATCAATAAAAATACATAGAGATGATCTTAACAGTTCATTAACAGAATTACAGTAAAGTAGTATTTCAAATGTCCAATAAATACAGTTACTGTCACATAGTGAACTCAGACTATACTTACAATTAAGTTACAAGGCATCTAAAGTACCAGTATGCTGCAGTAAACAGGGCAGTGTCTCACTGCACCCCCTTGCCCCTGTTATTCAATCCCATCCCGTCTGTCAGTTTTCAGGGAAGTGGTACCTGATTGGAATGGGCTCCAATGCACAATGGTTCATGAATAAGAAGTCATGGATGAAGATGGGCACTGCAGTGTACACCCCAACTGCCGAGGGCAATCTGGACGTGTTGGTCACCAGTCAAAAGTAGGGAGGGAGTGGAGAAGATGGGGGTTCTAGGCATAAACAATTCTGGGGTACCCTGTGTGTTCAATGCGCAGAAAGTGGAGCACCTGGTAAACAGTGTCTGCAGTGGCAAATGAGAGGTTATCTACAAATGATGTAGGAAAAAAATAATAATTTTGCTTTCTTTCTTCATCCCCTTTTTGTGCAAATACATATATTATTTGATGGTAGGGGGGTAGGGTCTTTTTTTTCACAAAACTTTAACCAAGTAACTAAATGCTCTGAAGTTGTTTCTTTCCGATTTTCCGAAAGTTCTTATGTCCCTCACATGCAAATGTTAGTGGGATACGAAACGATTTCTGAGGGTGGTATCAAACATCCTTGGCTAAAATGCCACTGCGTCAAAATAGCTGTAATTAAATTTTATTTTATGTTAAAAAAAAAAAAACACAGAGACAGATTTGTCAGAGTCTATATACCAAAGTGACATTTGCACCGTTTCATTTTTGTTACTTCATTTTTCCTGTTATAAACACATAGGTTTAAATCTAATCTACAAGCGAATCTAATTTAATTGTCTCAACCCAGTCCCTTTGAATATTAGTTTGCATCACAAAACCTCATGTCTAATCACTGGGCCACATACACGCCCCACACTGAATTTCAGATTGAGACTTTTTTTTCTTGTGCCCAGGCCGACTGAATGCTGGAAAATGCACCAACTCTTTGACAAGACTGAGACCCCAGGCCGCTTCACTTTCTATAGCCAAGGTATGCTTATAAGCTAAAAGAGGAAAGAGGGAGAGAGGGTCAGAGAAATAATTCACGGGTAAGATACAATAATTAGTAATAAGCCAATGTTCCGCTTTACAGAATTCACTGGGATGTCCAGATCCACCATTTGCCTACATCTAGTCCCTTGCAGTATCTGTTCTGTAGTAAGAAGAGGGGAGATATAAGAGAATTGGAACCAATAAGCACCAAGGCATTAACTGTCTTCTTGTTTGCAGTCTGGGGCAATAAAAATGACGTGCGAGTGGTGGAGACCAATTATGATGAATTTGCCCTCGTTCACACCATCAAGACCAAAGGGGACAGCGTGAGTGTTCTCACCAAGCTGTACGGTGAGTACTCCTGCAGCCTCCACCACACCCGAGGCATGCATGCATTCAAACGGTCTGGTTCTTGTGCATGATAACGTTTAAGACCAGTCTTAAACACAACCTTTTTACAGATTGTCTCATGATGAATTCTGATTTCCTAGTTGCAAGTCATCATGGGAGACAGTGATTGGAAGTGTCCTAAATTGTATTCCAGTTCTTCCCATGTCTGGATGCATGTATCAGTCGGTAGTGGCAAGTGAGTTCGTTTTTTGGATTGCTTGTCAGGGATCCTGGAAAGACATGTGTGCTTGCACATAATTACAATGTTATTATGCATGGTTACAATGTACTTAATGGGTAAATCTTTTTGCACACTATAACCCTAACCTTAATAATTACCCTTACCCTTTTCTGATACAATTGTGTACTTACATATATCATGCAAAACAATTTCCACATTAACTACATTGTAACTATGCATAATAACATTGTAATTATGTGTACATACACATGTATTTACTAAGTAACTACTATCTAACTACAGAGCAATTAGAGGCACAATGAAGAGCGTTCTTTTTTTAAATTTATTTGGCAGACGTTTTTATCCAAGGCGACGTACAGGTGTTACAGGACAGTACATGATTACAAGGCAAGATGAATATTTATATACGGTATAGTTTCCAGTAAGTGCAAATAATACTGCTAAAATACAATATGAAATAGGATGCAACAAGTTAGGATTACATCTACAATGATGTTTTAGTAATGCAATAATGCAAGGATAGTGTTTCAGCCAAGGATCCAGTATCATGCTGCTGAGGTCAGGCAAGTCCAGTAGGAGGGGTGGATCAAGAGATCTATAAGGTACTCTTTGTTCCTCTAGGTCGCTCTCAGGAGCTGCGTCCCGAGTTGATTCAGAAGTTCCAGCAGCACTCTCTGGCGCACGGAATTGCCCTGGATAACGTTCTGATTCTGCCCAAGAACGGTGAATATCTTCCCCCTGCTTCCACCTGCCTTCCCTTGTAGTGAATACCTACAGATATGGCCAAAAGTTTTGATTCGCCCTATAAAATTAACACATTTTGCTTCATATTTGAATTAAACCTGCAGAATCATGTTACGTTAACATACGGAATCACATACCACATTGTAGTTTCCCATCTGCTAAAGAAAAAAATGACATCTAACATGAAATACAACTATTGTGGCTACTGGCAGACATTAGGGATGTCATTTTGTAGTGTCTTTGATTATATGATGTTAAATAAAAGATCTAAATGATCTTCATTAATATATATTTTTATTGTTATTCATTTTATCATTTTTATGTAGCAATCCTAAAATTCTAGGTGATGCAAAACTGTTAGCCATGGCTGTATATTTTTAAATGCTTAGTCAACATTTTTTTAATTTTGTTTTTGCTTTTTATTTTATTTATTTATTTATTTATTTATTTACAGTGGAATGCACTCCAAATGCTGCTTAGGTAAGTACAATTATTTTACTAGTTTAATCTCATCCTTTTCAATATTTTAACATAATGTGTCCATGTGTTCATACCCATTATTATTATTATTATTATTATTATTATTATTATTATTATTATTATTATTTATTATTATTGTTATTACAGAAAAACCTAGAATATGTGAACAGCTGTGTTATCTGATAAGCCCCTTGTTAACCTGTGTTTTGTGCTGTCCTCTTCTGCCATGGTCTCATAGTAAATACACTGGTCAGTCCACGATCGCTGCTGTTCACAGAACATTCTAGTATTGTATGTTATATATTTACAGATAAAGGGATTCGAACATTTCTAGTCACATTAACAATCTCCCACTTGTGACTTGATTATCCTATCAATGTAATTATGCAAACACCCCTTGGTCTCAGTTAGTCTGGATAATAATGATGATTTCTGCTAGTGCCTTGTAATCATACCACTGATGAAGGCATTAGCTAAACTCTTTGCATGTTTCACTCTTGTATGTTATTATGCCTTTAAGACTGTAAATTCAAGGATGTATGACACATCGCTGAATCTTTATTTTTTTAAAACTGTGTGTCTCTACATGTACTGTACCACAAAAAAAAAACAAAAGAAACCCGAATTTATATCTCCCCAGGGTTCCCAAGAGCACCCACGTGATTCCAGCTGTGTGAAGCACAACACTGCCTCCCACAAACCCACCCAACCCAGCTGCCTTAGACAAAGCTGTCTTCATGTCTTTAACACCTGTTTAAAACCTGCTTCAATAAAAATCCAGCGATGATTCGTGCAGTCCTCGTTTGTAGGGTATATTTCATCTGTTCCGTTGCGTTGTTCTCTTGATATTTTCTCATTCACTTTATATTCTGTTTTTTTTTTTTTCTGCCTTGTAAAGTATTTTAAAAATGCTGTCATTAACCATTACAAAAAACTTGAAAATATGAATGACAAAATCAATACTTAAGGTTTAAGCTTGAAGCCACAAAAATCAAAAAATTCCTCACAACCAAATGACGGTTACAACACATGCACGGTAGGTGCTTACAATACCATACTACAATATATATATATATATATATATATATATATATATATATATATATATATATATATATATATATATATATTTTGTACAAAACTATTTGTAAAACTGGTTAAAAGAAACAAAAAAAAACATATTTTATAATCATTTTATTCACACATTAAAAAAGTTATACAAATTAACATGAGCTAAATGTAACAAAAATAGATCAGATAATTTTATATCAAAATGCTCAGTTTATATTTGTTGCATTCAATGTTGGGTCTGTTTTAAGTTCTAAACAGCAGTGGATCTAAGTAACTTATCGATCCTGCTGGAGTTCCAGGAGCTAATTGCTTGATACAGGAATGTAGTCTGTGTTATTATTGTTGTGAACATATGGTATGGCTTTTAGACTTCATAGGTAGTGTATTCAGTCCTAGATCATATTCTGTTGACAATGGACAGAGCGTTATGAATTTCAGAACTTGGTGTAAACCCAGACTAAATCAGAATGTGAATGAGCAACATGTTTTACTATGTGCGTCAAATACCATATTTGATTATCCATTTTTGATTATCCATCTAGCCATTGCAGACACAAATTTGAATTAAAGCTTATGTTTTATGCCTGGATTATTGAGCAATGTTTGATTAGCGGTACTGACATAAGAATATAAGAATGCAAGACAATGTACAAACGAGAGGAGGCCATTTGGCTCATCTAAGCTTGCAGGTTCCTAGGAGCTGATTGCAAAACTGTCAAGGATCCAAGTGATTATGCTTCAACGGCATGATTAGATCTGTTGAAAGTGGGATCCTATCTGTTTAACTTTTGTGTGCCTTTTAGCAATTAAAATAACATTAAAGAAACACAGATTAGTTCACAGTAAACTACATGGGAGTGCAGGACTATTCAGCACAATTTGCATTTAAGATGTACGCATTAAGTACATTGTAACTAATCATAATAACATTTTAATGATGTGTAAGAACACACTATGTAAATACACAGTGATTACACTATGTAACACAATTTTTGTTCCTGGGTAGTAAGTGTTATTTCCTAATTGCTTATGCCTCAAAAGTATAGAAAATGGCTATTATTCCCCACAAACTTTGCTTTTGTGACCAGGACAGTGATATTTCAAAATATCACTATTTCCAAAAAATTTATAGTATAATCGTAAATCTCGAAAAACTACTCACTTCTAAATCTTTTGTAGTCATTTTTGTATTATTTTATTATAAATATATGTTAATTTGGATTCATATGTTGTTTTTTTCTGACTTTATGTGAAGAAAAAGACACAAAAGCGCCTGTTTTCTCATTGGAAATAGTGATATTTTGAAATATCACTGTCCTGGTTACAAAAACAAAGTTTGTGGGGAATAATAGCCATTTTCTATACTTTTGAGGCATAAGCAATTAGGAAATAACACTTACTACCCAGGAACAAAAAAAAAATGGTTACACTGTGTTAGAGGCTGTTAATGTAAAGGGTTACCCCATTTTCTGTACTATTACTGACTTTAACACCAGTCAAGAATACCCCATTTGTTTTATCAACCAGCACATAAAAACATATTTAAACCCCAGAATTGAAATTTCTGTGGTAAACAAGGCCCCATTGTAGCTTTTTTTAATCAATACGATAGATTCCCTGTGAACGGCGTTTTCTCCTCCTCCAAAAGATTAAAAAGCAGACCACCAAGGACAGACACACCACGAAGATGACAGTCGCACAGCTTACTGCCACCTTGACAATGTTACTGTTCTGATTTTCAGTCTATGAGCAAAAAAAAAAACATTTAGAAATGTATCAGTTGATTTTGGCAACCCTTAAAACAAAGTATTGCAGTACTGACACCAAGTGATAATTATTGAGAAACATCGACGGTCTACTGCTGGGGTTCCCAAGCTGTGGGCCCAGGCCCAAAGGTAGGCCGCAAAGGTAGGCCACAACGCCAAGTTGGTAAAAATCCTGTGTTTTTTAAAAATATATAATAAAAAAAAACCTACAATAAAATGCAAACAAGATTTAAAACTAAAAAAGAACAATTTAGATTATGTTTATTTACAGTGTTACAGGTTTAAAAATGTTTTTAATTTGTTTATAGTGGGCTGCATGGCCTAATGCAGCTAGACAGGCAGGCCTCAGGTAAACAAAGTTTGGGAACCCCTGCTCTACAGTATAGAAACACATCCTGCATTTTTGAACCAAGATTTTGTTCTCGTTATCTTGTGGACAGTGCGCTGCAATAAAGACATAGTTTAATCTTTTTTTGTACGCTCGTCGCGCTCCTCTTATAAATGCAGATTATCATTATTAGAAATTGTTATAAACATTTTTTTTTTTAAATTTTGTAGCAAAGTAAACATTGTGAAATTAAAAGGAATGTTTTTACCTTACACTACATGTTGAGTATGAGTTTGGTTTTAGAATTGTTTAGATACACCATACAATGCTTTTTAACATACCATTGGCTGCCTGTTGTCAACTCTGAGTACGTTTGCATTTCCTGCTTTGTCCTGTATAATAATATCCACATACGGGTAACAGCAGCTAGAACTGAGGAGAGATGCAATCAGAGAGGAAGTAAGGCAAGCATGCATTTGACCAAAACACAAACCACAACAAAATACAAGCAGAGGTGCTGGAACAATTTCTAAAGTGGGGGGTGGTGAAAGCCATTGAACAAAACTGTAACCCTTCCATATGATGGAAGCCATGCAAAGCCGCACCCCCAGCACCCCTAGTTCTAGCACCCCTGAATACGGGGATGGTCATATAAAGGCAATGGGCTGCAGGTATAAGCCATAGTAATAAAACATCATTGTGGGGTAAACCCAAACCTGTCTTTCTGTACCTGCTCTCATAAATAGTTATTAACATACAGCATTAACATACAAGGTGGATGAGAGTCAATGGGATGAGAAGTCATAAAGGGAGGTCGCATGAAACCTGCTAAATAAGGTTACGTTATGTTGAACCTCATACCATTACATACCACTGCTGACAAAATTGAAAAAAAAAGTGTCATTTTGAAATCTAACATGAGTTACTACTGGTAGACGTTTTCAAGATAATTTTGTGATTACATATTGTTATATATATATATATATATATATATATATATATATATATTATATATATATATATATATATATATATATATATATATATATATATATATATATATATATATATATATATATACACACACACACACACACACACACACACACACACATATATAATGTCTCAATTCCAATATTCTAGGTGATGCAAAGCTTTTGGTCATAACTGTAGTTTTTACTGAAAACAGTGAGACAATACCTGTACTGGCAAGACACCCAGGGGATGCTGCCTGCGCCCACTGGTTCCTTGCAGATGAGTTCCTGGGTTTCAGGGATCTCAGATCCCACAGACACATAGACTTGGCTGCTTTCATCCCATGCCCGGAATATCAGGTTCCACTGGTGCCTTTTGCATTCATCCATTAATTGCCATGTGTCTTTACATGGCATGTTCATGCTTTCAATTTCATATTGAGGGGGCGTGTCATCTGTAACCTGGAAATCAAACAATCAAAAACACTTAACTCTGCAACCCAATAATCAGTATTAAATAAAGTACAGCTATGGACATGTCCCCACGTGTTGCTACAACTGTTCAAATAATGTGTAATTTTCCTTTTCTTTGAGACACTTATAATTTCAAAGTCTGTTTCAAAGCTCTTGCCAAGTGCACTGATAGTGTAAGGATTACTGCCCACGTTGTCAAACAGGTGACACGATCCATGATGTGGTACGGAACGGAAAAGCCAGAGCACTTGGTATGGTTTTGTTTTTTTTATCGCTCTCCCTGCAGTGATTTAGAGGACAGATCTCAAACAAGACCAGACATTTTGAAAAGAGCTTTGAAACAGACTTTAAAGTTATACATGTAAAAAATTGTCAGGAGGTTGAGAATGAAAATAAAAATTACAGGAACGGTATTTAAACAGCTGTAGCACCATGTAGGGACGTGTAACGATATGTTTTTCGGAACTTTGCTCCTTACTCTTTAACACTGTCTAATCGAATAATTGAAATACTTACCAATGTGGATTTTGGAACAACCGTAATGAGAATATTCAGATAGTTCTTTGCAGACTCACTCCTGGCTGTGAATGTCGCAATGCTGATAATGAGGGGAAATAAACACATGGAATGGTTCAGTAAAACATGCAAACATCAAAGAAGGCAACAGGTAACTTAACTTGCTCCAAAGGGTGATATTGATTATATCAAACTGCCATTTATTTTTCATTCAAATGTATTGGTTTAACAATATTTATTAAAAAGGGATATTAACCCACGTCCACACAAATGAGATTAGAAAACACTAGTCAGCCGACTGTTGTTCGTTTAGTTCCTAATTGACCAGAAGCAACACCAGAGCTTGGTAATCCATACTGTTCCATTCTCTCAAACTCCTCTCTGTGCTAATTTTGTCATGGTGATTGATGTTGACTTTGTGAAATGCTATGAGGATTTTAAACTCTTCAAGCTAACCAACATTTTTTAGTTTTGTCTCAGTGTGCCAGTGTGTCTCAGTCTTTTTTTTTTAAACTCAATCCAGGACAATCATTTCAAATTAATAAACAAATAGTCTTTTTTTTTTAACCCTTTGCAGTCCGGTGTCGGACCAGGTCCGACATTACAATTTTCACTTTCCAGCCCTGTCTGACATCATCAAAAAGATGTAAAGCACAGGTCTCCAGTCGTTTTTTCTCCGGAAAAAGCTGAAAAAAGCTTTCTATGGCCGAGTGAGGCTGATAGGAGCCGAATGAATCCAAAAAAAAGGGGCATATCTCATAGCCCCATGCACTACAGAGATAACACGGACATAAACAAAGGAGATAGCTGTTTCTGCATCCAGCGCTCAAAGAATATCTCAGACATTTGCAGAGCTTTTTGAGATGTTATAGTAATAAAATAATGACTTGGATCACATTATTGAGTAGTTTGGTGGTAAAACGAGTAATCAGGAAAGGATTTATCAGTATGCATGTCTATAAAGAGGTATGTGAAAACTACAGCGAACACAGGGTGGGGCTTGGCTGGAGATACAGTACTGAGTGTCCTTTTGCGATTCAATGCCTTTTAAACCTGTTTTACTCTGAAAAAAAAAATTAAACAGAGTGTGTAAAATAAACAGCTTGTGTAAAAATAAATTGGACCTGATGCACCTGACAAGCACTGAATAAATGGACCCAAAGGGTTAAAGATGTGAATGCTGGTCTTCTTTTTGTAACATGTAAAGTGCTGGAATGGTTCAGCATGAAGACTGTATGAAGACTGATATGGACGAACACATTAGTATTATAAGTACTGTTGAGTTCTGCAACCTCTCACAAGTGGAAATCATTTGATAGGTAGCAACTGAACTCTTTTATTTATTTTACCTTGAGGAATAGTTACTGTTGGTCGGGGCATGGAAGGTTGCTGAAAGGTTCATGGTCTCCCCAGCATCAAGTGTCACACTGCTTGGATGAAACTCTGTCAGTAGTGAAAACTCATCCTTGACCTGTAGCTTAAATTGTGATCTTTCTTTTCCTTTGTTCACAACAAGCACTGTTATGTTCAGTGTGCCATTTCCAATCAATGTGCCTAATACAAAGAAATTTAAAAAAGCGTTCAAGAGTTGACTAAAATAAAAAGTTATTCAGACAAATGTATGTTGCTTAGTTTGGTGGAAACTACATGGAGTCTTCAAATTTCCTTTTCTATTTTATATACTGTAGCCATATTTTATAGAAGGTAAACTCCTTTATTTCCCACTGTTGATTGTCAAAGTTTCAAGGGTAATACTTTACATTAAGAATCTAAGAGTACTGTGTATTTACATAGTAGTTACATAGTAGGTACATGTCTACTTATACATAATTACAACGTTATTATGCTTAGTTACAATGTAATTCATGTGGAAAACTTTTTGCCTGATATAACCCTGACCCTAACTCTAACTTTTTAAAGTGTAAAAGACCTTGAAAAAATATGAAATATGTCCAAATTGAACAAATAATTAGATCACTTATGTTAATGGAGAGCTCAAGTTGGAATGAAAACCAGAAGACCCTGCGGCCCTCAAGGACTGGAGTCTGACACCCCTGCCTTAGATTATGCACTAAGCGTGTGAAACACTGATATGCTACCATTCTTTCCAAATAGCATCCTTTGTCTACTCTTTGGTCTATGTTTTTTTTTGTGACTGTTAGTACTGTATCAGTTACCATATTTATTAAGAGTACCATCAAAGAACCATTGGCCTTACTCTGTTGTCCTGGAGGAAAAATAAGCTGCACATCCTCTGTCCGGATCAAGTCTGGATTGACCCTCTTAAATTCATTCCCGTTGTCTGTCTTCCCAGTAATTCCAATCAGCAGGAACTAAGAACAGAACACAACACACTGCTGGCATTAGGAACTCTGGCTGGTGCAAATATTTTTGTTTAGTGTGCTTTCTGAACTCAATTGCAGATATTTCTGGAATTCCACTAACGTGAGTGTGCAGTAAGGTAAGATGGGGGACTGAAACAGATGCTAACCAACTTTCATCTTTCAGACACTCAAATGGCTGCACGACTCAACTACCGATGAAATCCCATTGGAATCCCTTGTTGGAAAAGCCAATTCATTGTGCGACTTAAAAAAACTTTTCATTTCTGGTTGCTGCCAATTACAAAGGCAAGGACAGTTAATTATGCCCATATTCACTGCCACAGTATACAAGATTGTCATACATAAAATAGCATATGCTAATTAAAGTCTTTTAAAAACACAATAGTGTGATCTCTTGATCCACCCCTCCTACTGTGCACTGGACTTGTCTGGCCTCAACACAATGTTACTGGATCCTCAGCCGATGCACTATCCTTGCACTGTTGCATTACTAACACGTCATTGTAGATTTAACTTGTTAAAATCCTAACTTGCTGCATCCCAGTTCATATTGTATTTTAGTAGCATTATTTGCACTTATTGTAAACTACACTGCATTTAATTATTAAGCTTGCATTGTAACGTTGGTTGAAAAGATACATTGTTGCAGATGTAAAAAAAAACTAATTTCTCTCGTTGTCTACTCACCGTTAACTGGAGCTGCACAGACACCACGACTTTTAGCCTGCCGTTGCTATCAGTCATTTGATTTACATTTATTGAAGTGTTGACTTCACCATTGTTATTCAATAGCAAGATTTTAGTGACCGTCATGTTGCTGACACTCCCTTGTACATCCACAGAAAGAGTGTAATTGGAACCTAGACATTAAAATACAGGTACCATTGCTTTGTATATTTTTCAGTGATAACCCAATATAGTGCATGGTGAACTTTAGTTTTCCTATACACTACAGTATTTAATATTCTTAAGTAATTTTATCACTACTGGTTTTAAGCATCACTACTCGATGATAATAAAAGTTCTATTTTCTTCTTTAAAAAACAGAAAGAAAAAGAAAAAAAAAATCTGTTAGGAAAATATTGTATAAACAATATTGCTTGGCCACCTTAAACCTTGTGACTAATAAGGAAACAGAGTACATGCCTGTAACTATAAACATTATAGTTGTATTCATAATCCCTGGGCAACATATTTCTCAGTATCTACTCGGGAGAGTTCACCAGGCAGCAAAAAAAATCTTCTAGCATTGCATCCTGATCATGCTCCCTCCTGCACCAGCTTCTCTGTTTCCACAACACAGCATTCATTTTTTTTTATTTAGTCATTGCCTATTATGTTTGTTATTTTCTCCCAATTTAAAATTTCCAATTATTATTTAAGCTCTGCTTTTTTTGCTTTGTTTAGATGGCTGCTTCAACTGTTACCTTTTGTTGGTCTGCCTTGTATAGGCAAAACATAGCCATTGTGTTCCTCCATGATTTGGTAAGAGAAATCTAGCAAGCTCTTCCCATCAATCTCGAATGTGTACATCTGTATTTTGCTCAACACCACATTCCAGGATCCCGGCTCTTTCACAATGATCTTCACAATCTTGAAGTTGTCTCTGCTCACCACTTCTGTTGTGTTTGCTTGCAATCCTAAAGCAGAATATGTTATCTACTGAGCAAATTAAACCACATACACTACATTGTTCCCAAATGGAAAAAAAAGACAAAATAATAACTGTAAATCATTTTAAGATCGGCTAGTCTAATACTCAGTTGGCATGGCTCTCAGGTGTGACTATAAAATCAGAAATGATAGCCTCAAAGGTTTTGAGTCTACAAAGCCCTTTTAACCTTTATAAACAATATCTATTGTGGCGTGGCTTCCTGGGCAAAGCTGGTCAGACACTGGATCTCCGCTCACTTTTATTTACACAAAAATACAAACAAAATACATGAAACAAAAGCCTAACCACCAGAGATAACCTAACTAAACTTTTATTTTCCCAGTGCTAAACTTTAAAACTGGACGGCTAAGCTGTTCAACACAACACTTATACACCTTAAGTAATAAATACCTTTCTTTACCCAGGTCTGAACACCCAGAGGCTTCATACACCTCACACACCTTATGTCCTGCTTTTATACACCTGCCTGCCTAAATTACAGGCCGGTATCCCTCATTATCGGTAGCCAATCAGCCCTGAGGCATTCTGAGGGATGTAGTCCTGTATCCAACTATTTCAAGGACTACACCTTTCCTCCCCCTACTCTGCCACACTACAACATAGGGTGGATCTTTTGGGACACTTTACATAGGGGGCTAAATTCATGTGAAGTGAAGATGAGTGTGCATGTTTGGAGGAAGAGCTCATGAGAATATTGTTTCTGACCAATAAATAAACAAAAACTGTTGCGGAGAAGATCAAGGTGAATCCAAATTTTAAAGGAAAAACACAAAGACTATGCAAAGTTCTTTATGGAAATGCCAGTTATTTCCTTCAGTGGCGGCACTACAAAAGTTGTAAGGAAAGGTAGGTTGATAGAGGTTTCAAAACGGCAGCAAGGCAGTATGCTTTTTATTTGAAATATTTTCTTCATGATATCAACGAAGTGGATAAACCCTGTGTGAGCCTAAATTTCTGAAGTGTCACGCATATAGCTTTGCATTTCTTAAATTTGGTATTTAACTAATACAGTTTCTAAAACTGTTCCAAAAACTGCATTCTGCACTTTGTAATCGTGACGTGGCATTCTTGTTGGAATGCCACATTCTCTCGTGTGCGTTCTTCTATGTACAGAAACCATGCTTTCCTGGATGTCTCAGTAAAAAGCAACACAAAAACTTGGTCCTGCGCAATGGGCGTTCCTGGGGAAATGGCGTGGGTACATGGGGTAAAACTGTACTTGGCTCAATCTAGATGTCATGAGTGAAAACACATGGAGAACACAGGGAACACTTCACTTCATTGAGAACATGGCAAAAAAAGAATTTGTTATATTGAATATTATTATGATCTTGAAATTTTCAGGTCCTGAGATAATATCACCTTATATGTCCCTTATATGTTGATGTAGCTATTTTTTAGAAGAATGTCTATGAAAAACCAAGCAACCACTTTTTTTGAGAAGCAGCTGATTGAATCTCGGGGGGGGGGGTGTTCAACTCATGAAGAGGCTATCAGGGAAAACCAAACATTTGTTCAGAAGAATACTGGCAAAATTATTTCAAACAAGGATTACATTGATAAACGACGCCACAATTTGGAAGATTGGAAAAAATAAATAGAATAAAATACAGATGAATACCTGAGGCTAAGAAGACATTGAGGGTGAAAGGGGTGCTGGTCCTCACAGAGATGCTGATCTCCTTTAGAGTTTCATCCACAAGGAACTGGAGTCTGTCAGTTAGCAGGACTGTGTGTAGGATCCAAACTGGGGCAGAGTTTAGAGCCAGTTCAAGTACCCCCAACACCGTGTAAAGGTTGCTCTTCTGCACACTGATGACATCTGTTCCAGATAAGTCTGCTACTATATCATATTCATTTTGTGTTGCTGTTTAATAAAATTAATGCAATATATTATACATAACCTTCCTGACTTACAAAACATATTTTGAATAAAAACACATTTCCTCCCCCAAAGCTGAGGGAACACAAAGCCACTTTGTGACTTGGAACCTGGTTTCAGGGCACTAGGTTTCAGACCAGTGTATGGCACATCAAGGTTTGATACAGCAAAGTTGCCTTAGACTAGGTCTTCCTGGAGCCAGGTTTCAAGCCACTGTTCCTGAAAATGGATTTGTGTTCCCTCAGTTTAAGTTTGCCAGATTTTATACATCTGCAGAATACTAGCAACCTGTCTCCCTCTTACCCTATCTCTGTAAAACCCCTGAGCAGGCAATACACTGCCAGCTCTATGCTTTCCTGTCTAACCACTTTCTGCTTGATCCTCTCCAATCTGGTTTCCGCTCTGCTCACTCCACTGAAACTGCTCTCCTGTCTGTCACTACCTCGCTAAACTTTGCCCCGTGCTGCCTCTCTCTCTCTCCTCTGTCCTAATTCTTCTTAAATTTAAAAACTTAAAGTAGTTTCTTTGTTTTGTTTTGTTTTTGGAAATCCTGTCAAGGGAGGGTTTTGGGCACGAATACTGTCAATTTGTACATTGTTATAAAAATAGCTTCCCTTTGGGTTGAATTCCAGGAGTCCAGAACCATAAGGAAAAATAAAATGCCCATATCCTGAATAAATAAACAACAGCAACATCAACCACCTCCACCACAGAACAATGCAAAAATGATGTACCACTACACTGCCCATTACAGATACATTACTTACTTAAGATTGTCCCTTCAGGTGCACAATATCCAGTCAAGAAGGGATAAATCTGACTTTTAGTTGATTCAACCAAGAGTAGAATGTCATCCAGTTTGGAAATGTCCTTTGCACCAGCATCAGTAAAGAGAAATATTTTTGACCTGAAAATAGAAAGTTTTCTCTGAAATATTGCTTTGACTACAGCATGCGAAGAGCTGTTGTCTGATCTCTTATTTTCACTGGTCAATTCAACGTTAATTAGGCAAATTCCAACAAATATCTGACGCAATGACTAAATTACAAAAAAACTAATTGTACGTTAACTTAATAGTTTGGAGAACAATGCTGGAGTTTGCAATTTCAGGTCTAAATTAGATTTTAACTTAAAAATGACAACACAATAAAATCAGAAACTTCAAATTGGTCTCATGAGAGGTCCGCTCAAAATACCTTGGCTCACTGTTGGTCAAGGCAAGCTCCAGTCCACTCATTGCCATCTCAGGGCAATCGCCCCCGCCACCAACAGTCAGACTTGCAATGTTGTTCTGGAACTGAGCCACATTTTGTGTTTTATAAACAGGTCCATATTCTGTTAGAATAGTAGAATTCAATGTAGGATTCAAAGGAGGCTTGGTGGTCCAGTGGTTAAAGAAAAGGGCTTGATACCAGGAGGTCCCTAGTTCTAATCCCTGCCCAGCCACTGACTAATTGTATGTAACCCAGAGCAAGTCACTTAATTGCTTTATGCTCTGTTCTCCCGATGAGATGTAAAAACCTCAGTCCCATTATAAGTGACTCTGTAGCAGCAGTTAATGATGCATTGTTCACTCTCTAAGCTCTGTAAGTTGCTTTGGATAAAAGCATCTGCTAAATGACTAATTAATAATAATCGTCTAGAATTGTCTCATAATATAGACCTTGCATATGGTCCTTAACATGCAACCCAAATGCACTAAAATATTTCTAATACTGGACATGATGTATTGAAGGCTGCACCATATTCAAGGTTAAGTTAATTGAGCAATTACTATTCATTTTGGATAACGAGTTAAATACATTTAGGAATTTTAATTGCTCAAATAAAATAACTTTTAGTAATTTAGAATACATAGATTTTCTCAGCTTCTGAGTTTACAAAGCAGTCTTATGAAGGGACAGTGTACAGCCAAGGCCAAAAATTTAGCATCATCCTATATTTATAGAATTTACTCATTTTGCTTTATAAAGTCAAATGAAACCTGTTGAATAATGTTACATTAGCATACTGAATTACATACCGCTTTGTAGTTTTCCATATATTTAATGAAAAACTGGCACAAATTGAAAAATGTCGCATTTTGAAATCTGATATGAAATACTGTACTACAATTATGGCTTCTGGTGGACTTTTGCAATATCATTTTCCGTTTTTTTTTAATTACCCGATCGAAATTATGTTCATAATTTACAATGTAATAAAAATGACCAATTTTAGAAAATATTAGGAACCACTTAATTCTATCAAATAAAACATTCCCACTTACCTGGGTCATTGAAAGGCACCAAGATGTAATTGTAAGGAGCATCCAATGAGTTTGCATGCTTTTTAATCAGATCGATGCAGGTGGTTTTCACTTGGGCAATGTCATTACCCATGCTACCGGTGACGTCGATGACAAAAGTCAGGGAGTATCCCTCCAGATTAAAGAACTTTCTGAACAAGTCAGGACCCAGCAAGTTCAATAAACCAAAGCCTTTAATATAGAAATAGAGTCATTCAGTAGTATCGTATATATATATATATATATATATATATATATATATAGCTGACATAAGTAATTCTCAACATTAAGAACAGTACTTAATGCCAGTTTTGAACAAAACCTAGCCACCCCCATACTCACCTTCCCCTATAAAGTACTCCTTGGTGGCATTAATTGCCAGTCCAGCTGCCATGTGATGGAGATAGTGATGAGGAGACAGTTTAGGGTTCGATGTTTCTTTGTTGATGCCACCAGTGGGAGGGTCAAACTGTGTCTCATCATACAGACCTCCGTGTCCACATTTCCCTAAAACAAGACCACAGTTGGGAGATGGTTTTTTTAAAAAATCTCCAAAAGTTACCTAATAAGTACTTTAACTATGGCTTGTTCTTGGGTCATTTTTTTTTTGTTACATACAGCTCTGGCTAAAATTTTTGCATAACCTACAATTTTAGGATTGAGACCATCAATAAATAAATAAACAAATAAATAAATAAATAAAAACGATATGAACATAATTTTGATCTTTTAGTTAGAATTTATAAAATGATATTGCAAAAGTCTGTAATAGTAGTATGGTATTTCATGGCCAAAAGTTTTGCATCACCCTATAGAATTAACAAATGATGTTCACGAAGTTTTTCTTTTTTAATTATATCTCAATTCTAAAAATTTTTTTGAAACTTTTGGCTATAGCTGGGGCTTAAGAACTCCATCACAAAATGACTCAGACATGATGTGAAATAAATGTATCAAAGCTATATGACAGTACTAGTAATTTTCCAGTAACAGAGGCCAAATTGTTTGCCATGTGTTCTCAGCAATAACAAAGTGAAAGGAGACTACTCAGTATGATAGTTAAACAGTTATGTATACTTTTAGAACTGCAAAGGGTACTTTATTGAGGAAATAATAACAAAGAACAATAACAGCATTACTAACATGTGGTTATTACTGATATAGCTGCAGATTAAAACAACGTGCCATTATTTTGTTAAAACAGTATTTATATTCATCTGTGGTCTTGCTTCTTGCTTTGATAGCACTATCTTAACAAAGGGTTTGTTCACAGACCCCCCCCCCCCCCCCCCCCCCCCCCCCTTAATTTCCAATGAGTTTCTAATTTTCATCCAGACATTTTATATGTATAATAAACCCATTTGCTTCATTTGAACAGACTCATGTTCATTGCGTATTATTTCAAAACTGAACTTTGGGCTGTGGAGCAAAATTCCAACCAGCTACAGATGAGAAAAGGTTTAGGAATCTATCCTAGAAAAAAAAAAAAAAAGCTGGAATCTGAAATCAGGAGCCTACCTTTGGGTTTGATTCTGCAGTTGGTAGATGTTTTATATCCACTGGTCAGCAGGTTTTTGACTAAGATGTTACCCGTGCAGTCGAAAAAGCCACTAAAAAAGTATAAACAGCAGGAAACCAAGGTACAGGAAGGACAATGCAATTATTAAAATGTATATAATCTTTTGCCATATCACTGTTGATAGTGTGTGGATGCCCCCATAGAAAGGAAATCCAGCATGTGGCATGTAGCATATAATATTGTACAGTATGTATCTCATTATACATGCCAGGGAAGAGATTTGCATATCAAATTAACATGTTGTGAGGTGGGACATTCCATGTGCACACATAAATAAATATGCAGACGATGGTCCCTTTTGTGTATTCTCCCTCCTTCTGTCTGAACTTTGCAGTTTGTGTCTGGGCTGTACGTTTACAACCCTCCACAGCTCAATTCTAATGGAACCCACTCTGAGGGTAGAAGTAGTCCAAAGCATTTTGTTATTGAGCATGATCTGTAAAATAGATGACCAACGTCCCCACTGTGTGAGCATATCCATTTTTGCCATTACCTGTTATTAATAGAACAGTCTTTGCATGTAGGTATTGTAGATGGAGCAACTGGATAGGCAAGGACAGTGGAGTTCACTGTAACAAAAAAAAAAAAAAAAACAGAGATTCAAACTTGCCTTTGGTTGGTCCTTATTCATTTATTTTATTCCCTTAAACGTAATGAGTTAGAGTGGTGGCCTCCAACTTATTTCTATATGAGGGGACCACTTAAGTGCTTACCTAAGGACAGTCCATTACCAGCATGGTACTAATTGAAATAGACATTCAGATTGACAAAATTGCATTGCAGTTACTTTTTTGATAAATTATATATTGAGAAATCTAATCATCAGCTATGATCTCCGCTCTTGGTTGCTTAGGTGCTGTGTTACACCCAGTGTAATTCAACAGATGAATGGTTTGGATGTGCAGGAATAGGCCAGTCCAGGAACCTTATTTGGAGAATTTAGCCATGCAAAAACATATGTTTGGGAACCTCTGTGCTGGTACTACAATTAAAGTATTACTTTTTGTTACATAACCTTTGCTCTCCGATTCTAAACCGTAATGAGACAAAGTCACTGTCTCTGTCTTAATTATTAATCAGGAAAAATTCACCCAACCCCTGGAGATTAGCCATAGAATCATGGCCGCTTTGTCTGACACTGAATTCAGCCAATTTCATGTTTCCTCCTTTGTTTTAGGTAGGCTTTTGAAGCATAATTGACAAAAAATAAATAAATAAATAAATAATCCCTCTGCAAATATCCAATATGTTCCTCGCTAAATTATCCTGGATCTTAAAGTATTATAAGGATTTTTGGCTAATAACAAAATCTGCATGTTTGGAATGATAGTTACTATAAATGCAATGCGCTACAGAACAGAGGGGGGATGTATAGGATGTGGAAAGTACCACTAGCCACAGCCAAGAGAAAAATGTGTGCTGGTTCTTCTTTTGAGTGTGTTTTTTTCCACAGTGAACTTACAACCTACCACTAGTAAAACCACTTCCTGGTTTTCTTAAAGTACATGTTGCTGCCAAACTATTTTTTTTTTTTTTTTTTTTTTTTTTTACTGTTTTCTGGATTAACCCATGATCCTGACCAGGAATTCGAATTAGAGGCTTCAAATCAAAAAACTTCCTTTTTTAACTTCTAAACCTGTGCGAACCTCATTGAATATCCCTGCTATTTTACTGCATCAACCATTTATTTCTGGGGAGGCTGACATGCATCTTGTTAAATAGGTCAAACTATGGAGTTAATATTCTACCCAGCGATGAGATTGACAATGTTTTCCAATTCAGTAAAGACATCTGAATCTCTTGGGTGCTTAAGAAATTGTATCTTAATGAATTTGCAATCTGAATGGCAAAGTAATTTATATTGGATTTAATACAAATTAGTTAAGGAGTTCCATTCTTCATTAGCCCAAATTAGTTGTTAGGTCTTATCCCAATTAATTTGCAATCTGGCCCAAGTCTTGTGAATAATTCCCCCAAGATATTTTACAAGATTTTACAATCAAACAAAATCAACGGGAAACGTGAGGTGTATTTTCTCTGAGAAGGATGAGACGTTTACCCAGATGATGGTAGGGCGTGTTCTGGCCCAGTTCAACCCAGTTTGTGTTGCTGTAGAACTTCTGCAGGATGTGCAGCGCTCTCCCAGTGTTCAATCGAGCCGATTCCAGCGAGGACATGTTTACAGACCCACTCAGAACAGAGTCTCGGATTCTCTGGAAATTCAAGATCCCTGGAACACAAAACACAGTTGTTTGAAACTCAACAGTCCTTGGGCCCTAATAATGTGTACAGCTATGGCCAAAAGCATTGTAGTTTTCCATATACTTAATGAAAAACGGACCTAAAATGTGACATTTTGAAATAATGTACTACTATTATGGCTCCCAGTAGACTTTTATGAAATAATTTTGTAGTTTCTTTGATTACATTATGTTAAATAAAAGAGCTCAATCCTAAAATTCTAGGTGATGCACAACCTTTGGGCACAGCTCTAGGACATATTGAGATAAGGTAGGTTTGCCTATACTCTCACTTTATCACTATATCTCTGGTATCTGCTTTGGGTCAAACAAAACCCCCCCAAAAAATTCATTTAAGCCTTTATAAAGTAAAATAATGACCAATAATTTATTGTTATCTACATAGTTTTGTCAATTTCTGATAGTTTTCTTTTACCTTTTGAGATTTCCTCACAGTTGAAATGATAGCTGCTGTCATCCTTCTGGTAAATTTCCACCTCATTGTTCCCAACAACGATCTGTTGAATGGCCTTTATGAATCGAGATGGAGACACTTCCGCTGTAGATGAACAAAACGGAACAGCTGTCAAGATAGTTTGGGATAAATATAAAGCAACTTTAATGACAAAGTCCTCACAATGTGCTGTGCAAGAAAAGAGAGATTTTGTAAATAAAAGCAAAGGCCGTGGGGGGGGGGGGTTGACAGGGTTGATGGGGTTGACGGGACGACCGCAGTGTCTTCTTGCTTTCGTTCCACCCTGAACTCTCAATTACTTAATTGGATTAATTATTTGATTAATTGGACACTTCTCTCCAGGCCTCAAAATGTCTCATAGGTAGTGCGCCTTAAATAAAATGCATTTATTAAATCAGCCACTATAAAAAAAGACCTTGAAAAATATGAAACATGTCCAATTGAACAAATAATTAGATCAATTAATGTTCATTGAGAGATTAAGTGGGAATGAAAATCATCTTCGAGGACTGGAGTTTGACACACCTGGCATAAAGGTGAATGCCATATCAGACATAAACCTGTTTATTTTATTGTGTTATGTGTCCCCATGTGTTGCTACAACTGTTTAAGTAAGGTATGTGCGTTGTTTTATTTTATTTTTTTTACATTTTCACCACTTTTTTAAACTTTTAAATTGCATTCCACTGCCTCCATGATGGCTTCACATGGACCTGCATGGATCACTCAAACTACATTTCCCAGCATCCTCCTGCTCACATATGTAACTGAAATAGATTTACCAGTGAGAAGGAGAATTAGGGGAAATCTAGTTCTGAGAAATACATGAGAGTCCACCTTGGAGCTATGACAGAAATAGACAGAAAGCAGTGCAATTTAAAAGTGAAAAAAAAGTGGTCAAGATGAAAAAAAAAAAAAAAAATTAAAACAATACACACACCTGACTTGAACAGCTGTAGCAACACATGGGAACATGTAACACAATAAAATAAAAAGGTCCTTATAATTGCCAAGCGGTTAAAACAATGTGGCAGTGAGAGAGTTAATTTCTACAGACACTACCTGCAATAGAATGTCATTCAGAGAATCATAGAACACAGCAGTGTGAATAGCAGTGAGGGATCTGTATCATTAATATGCCCAGGGGATGTTAAAATGTAGCAATGAATGTTAACTTAATAAATCTCCTGCTATAGAGCTCTATTGTGGGAGTACAGCTGTGTACCAATATATATGGTTAATTAAAACAACTTGTGAGAAAATGTTAGTGGAAAGGAACTGCACCTGTTCTAGCTAGTTTCTATACTAAATAGAGACTGTAGTATCTTGTGCAAAGAATTCATGATCTGATCTGTGGTGTTTTATATGTTCAATTTGTTTTGTTACTCGAATAAAGCTAATGTACTCAGAGTGATTGGCATGAGAAATGCTTAGTGTACATCAGGGGCTCTCAAACTCGGTCCTGGGGACCCCCTGTGTCTGCTGGTTTTCATTCCAACCGAGTTCTCAGTTACTTAACTAAACCTTTCGTTGAACCGATAATTTGCTTAATTAGACCCTTTTAATTGATTTCAGCTCTTAAACAGTTGCAGATTTCAAGTTAGGTATAACATTTTATAAGTAACTTGAAAGCTGCAACTGTTCTAAGAGCTGAAAAAAAATTAAAAAGGTCTAACTAAGGAAATGATTAGTTCAATTAAAGGTTTAGTTAAGACACAGGGATTTTGAGAACGCTTGGTTTCCATACTGGAAGTACTGCATTACACAGTCCCAGTTAAGGGGACAACAAAGAAAACACAGAAATTAGGGGAGAACAAAGAACTCACAGAAATATACTGAAAGGTTTTATGAGCATGTCTTCCTGTTTGAATTATTCAACCTAAAAAGTCCCTAACTTTTGGGCTATTTTTTGATATTGTCACTTCCTTTTTTAACCAAAAATTGTTTTATTGTGAAAGTTAGGTTCCTCATTTGAATTTCAAGAAACTTTCAGCCCTGTGTTCCCTCCACTTTTTAAAATTTGTTTAAGTACATTTCTGGGCAATCTGCAGTATCTACTGTCAAATTATGGAAAAACCTTTTCATCCATCTTCAGAACTTTAGTTCTTTGGAATAGGATGGTGAAATAAAACAGTGAGCAATTTAAAACTTTATAGAGCTGACTGGATTACTGGGCTACAATGGAGATTTATATAAGGTATAAATAAACTAGATTCTTTTCATAGATGTTTTTAACTACAGTTATGACCAAAAGTTTTGCATCACCCAACAGAATGAACACATTTTACTTTTTAATCGAATGAAACCTGAATAATATTACGTTAACATATTTAATTGCATGCCTCTTTGTACTTTTCCATATACTTAACGAAAAACTGACAGAAATGTGCCATTTCAAAATCTAACATGTAATACTGTACTACTGTTATGGCTTATGGAAGACTTTTGTGGTATCATTTTGTAGTTTCTTTGATTACATGATGTGAAATAAAATATCTAAATTATGTTTGTATAAAAACTTTTGGCCATAGCTGTACATCCCAAAAACTTTCACTAAGCTAAAAAAAAAATCACAAAAGTTTTGATGCAGCATGGGGTATCATAGTTACATTTTGGTTTGAGTAGGACTGTATTTGCAATGTATTTTCACATCAAGGGTTGTTGTACTCCTTACTATTGATAGTTTTATCCCTAAAAAGCCCCTTTCAAGAGTCTTCTATGTACAATTTCCTGTTTCTGACAGGTTGGTTTATTGGCTCAATATTTTGTAACATAAAGGACAAAATTCTCAAAAAACAGATATAAGCCTTGACAGCATGTTGCAAAGTTAAACATTATAGTTTTAAAAAAAAAAAAGATTAATTGACCAAGACAAATTGCCTACAGAATACTATCTTGCAGTGCCAAATTTAAGATACTCATAGCTCTTTGAATACATTTTTATTTGATCTGGCTAACTTTCAGTACTTAATAGCGGTAGTCATTTCCTGGACGCTGCCTGCCAGCCAGTCTGTGCCAAATATACACTAGAGCAAGGAATCTTGTTTAACAAACATTCTGCCAAATCAGACATGCAATGAGGACATTTATGTTTCAGAAAAATATTTCTGTAATTTCAATTTGTAATTATTTAAAATAATAATGCAACAATGATTGTGAGAGAAAATTTCTGTTTAATGTCACACCTTTTTTTTATATATAGCACATTAATATGCTGTGCTACTAAGTAACCAAACTTGAAAAATATACAATTGGAATTATAGTCTCGTTCATTTTGGGATATTTTCACTTTTGAAATGTGTTAACAAGCCATAACAGTTCCAGACAATTTCTTGCAGGGCTGCTATAATAATAATAATAATAATAATAATAATAATAATAATAATGTAATAACTTTTCAGGAATTACCAAAAAATACAATTTGTATTAAAGACAATTTCTTCGTGTTATTAAAAAAAAAATAATAATAATTAAAAACCCATACAAGTACATCTTCAGACACATCAAGTCTTCTGTTATTTGGTAGTTCTTTAAAGCTTCTATAAGGATATATATCTGATGTCAGACCCGTAAGCCTTCCTTGGTAACACTTTACATTAAGTGACTCTAATTACTGTGTAAATACATGTGTACTTATACTATTACAATGTTATTGTGCATAGTTAGAATGTACTTTATGTGTGATTTTTTTGCATGATATAAGCCTAAGCCTATCCCTAACTGTAACTCTAAACCTAACCCTAACCCAACTAGCCCTTTTCTGATACACTTGTGTACTTACAAACATTTACACATTAAGTACATTGTAACTATGCATATAACATTGTTTATTACACATTCTTTATTTTTATACAGTGTCTTTCATAGTGGAGAAGATACGAGACTAGAGTGTCAGCTGCAGAGTCACTTACAACGTCTCACCCAAAAGACGGAGCACAAGGAGGTTAAGTGACTTGCTCAGGGTCACACAGTGAGTCAGTAGCTGAGCTGGGATTTGAACCGGGGACCTCCTAGTTATAAGTCTGTTTCTTTAACCACTGGACTACACAGCATCCTATAATACATTTACTAAGTAACCTCTATGTATACATGCACAGTCATTAGCGAGACAATGTAAAGTGCTACCCTTTCCTTACCTCTAAAGTAAGCCTGGAACAGAGTTGTTGGGGTGAGAGGGCTCAAGTTCACCAGCTCCCCAGCTCTGAATTCCGGGGTCCCTGAACTGGGGTTCCTCTCCATAAACGTGGCTACAGCTTTCAGAATCCCCATCTCTGTGATATCTGCATCAGTGAGGTCCTGGAGCCCCACACCTTTGGATTCGTGATTGGGATAGAAGCTTGATGCCCGACCCAGCAAGTGGAGGAACAACAAGAGTAAGAGATGCATGATCAGCAACCTTACTAGGGATTGCGCTTCCAGCTACTTTAAATGGGTCTTGCGCTTTTCATAGGCATAGCTATACAAAAACTCCATCTCTATTGGTTGATGAACACAGTCACACCTTTCAAAAACAGTAGCATGCCAAGCCCTTTATTTAAACTTAGTTCTGTGATTGTCACATGAAAATGGGAAGAAGCAGTGATTACAATTTCAGTGTAAATTAGAGCTGTCTGAATGTATTTGTTACAAAATACTTAATTAGCTTTCAATTTTAAATATACATTTCAGACACCTGTACGTAACTACAGGTCTAGTTTGTCGTGCGATTCCTACACTCCTGCGCGACTCTACCACAGTTACATACAAAAAATACCGTACGCTTTATAGCAACTCTGTTACCCAGCCTTATATTGGACATTGTAGCTCTGAATGTTAAAGACTTCAAAGTTGTTTTGCAAAATTTGGAGGTGATGCAAATGTCAATGTCTTTTGTTATTGTACACATATGTACATACTGCATTAAAACCTCTTTTATATATATAACCCTTTCTAATACAATTGTATACTTACATATATCATGTACACATGTATTTACTATGTAACAACTACATAGTAGTTAGAGACACTTAATGTAAAGTGTTAGCAAGTATTTTCTTGGCTAAAATTACTTTAAGTATCATTGAGATTAAAACCAGGAAGACATTGTATTTACTGTTATTGTTAAAAGGCCAACAGGGATACAGAGCCAGTGTCTCTACAGCTAACAAACTGCACTGTCAACACGGTGTGCTCCCAGTCACGAAGGTCAAAATTATGTGAAAATGAGCTGAACTGTGTATCGATTGCGTTTCTTGGCATACATCTCTCAACCCGAGTTTGGCTATTCAACCTTTTGATTTGTTTGCTTAATATTTTTTTTAAACTATGGTACAAGGATATTGAACCCTTAACCTTCACATTGTTATCCTTTTCTGACCGCCACTGAAGCATTGCAATAATTCAGGGAGTGAACTAGAATAAATGGCTTTTCTACTACAAAAAGTGTTTTTATGTATTCAATAAACATTTTACTGGAAATAACTGGAGGTGAAATTGATAGTAGACATACTTTTTTAAAAAATGCAGTCAGGACCTCATTAACTGTGCAACAGGCAGGCTAGCTAAGTTGGTAGACTATTGTGCTAATAATAACAATGTCTTGGTTTGATCTTTGTACTGGCTACCCTTTTCATTAATTCCATGTCACCATGCTAATCAACAATACTGGAATAACGACCATAATGTGTAAAGAACAGTACAGCTTTATTTTCTTTAAGAATGTAAAATAACCCATAACAGTAGAATAAAACAAAACAGTAAATGAATATCTCTTAAAGTATTTGTACAGTATCCACGCTGTAATATGCAAAATACTACAATTACAAAACACTAGAATTGCACGGCTATAAACTCCTTGGTCTTTTAATATTATTTTTAATTAATTCAGCACTCTGGGATTGTACAGTAGATATGGATTTCCTGGTGAACACATAGATCCAATAACAGAATAGCAGAAACAGAATGCAAACAGTAATATGTCAGGCTTAACAAGAGGTCAAAGGCTGTATTTGTAAAACTAACAAGATGAGCTAGAAGTGTGTTTGTGATTATATTGTTCCAGCAAACAGCAGACCCTTATAAAACCTACAACATAATTCATGCAGTAAGATTATTTATGAGCTTTTGTACATATTTTTTGCGAATGTATTGCTCTCCGCGTGGTCTTGCTCCTCCCTATCTTGCAGAGTTGGTTTGAAGACACACGCCTCACCACAGCCTTCGATCTGCTGAGGCTGATCTCCTTGTGGTCCCTTCCTAAGGCATTTAGTCATATACCCCTTTGTTTGGGAATTCTCTCCCTAGGGATATCAGAGGCATTGTTTTGACGCAGGAGAACACTGCTGGTGTGAAGTGACCAAGGAAATGCAAGTGCAATGTGGAGTCCAGATGGGAAGTATTTTACAGCCGTTTTGTGCAGTATATAAAAAGGCACTGTGTCTATTAAATTCTGTTAAATGCAACCAATTCAGCTGTGAATTCTGCATGTATTCGATTTCATAATTGTGCCTAGTGCTGCAGCCATTGTCATAAAGCCAGCTTTAAAATGACACTTGACATCGTAGGGACAACACTGTTGGAAAATGCATGCATGATTCTAGGGAACAGGGAAAGAGTGAGGAGAAGAGAGGGGTAAAAGCAATCTAAAAAGTGAGTTATCAAATTAGATCTTCTGCAGCTCTTCAATCAGGAAGGGCTGCTCTCTTTCCAATAATTTGTAAAAATAATCTTTTTGCATGGTGCCCCAGGCCGAGGTAGCGAGGAACAGCTTTCTCATTTTACTCTGAGGTGTTTCATTGGGGTTGTTCACAATTTCGGTGTATAATTCTTCATGTATCATCTTTTCTGAGAGTAGGGCATCCAGAATGGGTGCGACGATAGGGGTCCTTCTGATCAGCGCTTCTCGGTGCCTGTCTACAAAATGAACTCCTGTTGGTAAATAGAAGGAGTGAGGTTTGGTTATAAAACATAGAGAACATCATCTAAATTAAGAAAGCAAAGCAATCACATTTCTTTAATCGCAAACACTGCCAACTTGCAAACCCATTTAAAACCAACCCCCGCATAAGAAGCTATGATCCACCCAGGGTCCCAATAAACATTTATATAGGCTTTATATGATATACAACAGCTTGGCAGCAGTTCAAATTAACCAGATACAGTACTGTAGATTGCAGTCTGAATGTGCTGTAGAGTTTTACAGTAGTCCTTTCCCAAGGTCGTTTTAATATGAAATCACTTTATCTGAGGATTCAGTTATCCAAAATTTTAAAAGTCTATTTGTGTCAGTGTGCGTCAGCAGCTATTGCTTGATACTCACCATTCTCCATTAAGCCAAGCCTTCCACCAGCGTTCCTAGCGGTTCTCTCCATAGCTCCAGGCATTTGACCTGTGTGCGCAGAGCACAGGAACAGTAAGTAGGTGCAAAACCATAACCATCAAAGCATATTCTTATTTCTTACAAACACAAGACTAAATTTTCTTTGACTCCGATGAAGGTCATTTATACACGCCTGAGTTTGCTGGCAAATTTGTGTTGCTTTGCAATAATAAAACAGTAAATGCTGATAGGTTATTAGTTTTACAATGACCTGGTCTCTTTACTTAGTTAAACTGCATCAACAGTATGATTGCATTGTTCTTAAATTACAGTGCTGTCCTTGTGATTGTTACCCTGGTTTCGTGTCGTTTTTGCTACATTGAACTACATCACGCAACACTTTCTACAGCTATTCTCTGCATTATTTTTTACACTAATCGTGCAGCACTACTGGAGAACAATGCAATATAGTTTAAATATGTGCATCTATTTGTTACACTTGTTACGTTATATCAAATGCATATATACTAGTCGATATATATATATATATCTAGATATATATATATATATATATATATATATATATATATATATATATATATATAATATATTTTTTAATTTTTTTTTTTTTTTTGTAAAACTACTGTAAACTCCATTGAAACAAGGAAGTAGGATACTGTTCAGAGAAAAATGACAAGTACTTTGCTTTCATGACATGTTTACATTTTGCATAAATGTTGTACTTATTTAGGCTTATTTCAGTAAATTATTATATTATATTATTTATTATATTATTATTATTATTAATAAACATTTTTATTCGTATATAAACCGTACTGAAAGTAAATGCTACTTATAACATAGCACACAGCATGTGCCCAGTCAGTGCCTAACAGCATGTGCCTGACTATGCATTTCAAAACACTACTCTTACCTGCTTGTCCTGTCTTCATTTCTAGATTGTTGGCCAGTTGATTTTCTCCAATGGCACGCAAAACCCTGACAGTCGCTCTGACAGAGTTACTTTCCGAAAAGGTCCTGACGATTATATCTGCCAAGTCTAAACTATCCGCTCCTTCCACTTTCCCCTTTGCAATTTTCAACCCATCTTCAAAATCCGTGTCGCACAGTTTGTGTCTGAATTTCTTCAGTTCGTTTTGTTGAAGGTCATCCAAAGCATTTATGATGTGATCCTTGACAGTTTTTTTGTCCATCTCAGTTCAAATTTCGTGTACAGCGTGTACGAGCCACTTTGACAACAGGAGCCAGAGCGCCTCTGCTGGTCAGCACTGTAAGCATTTTTGCAACACTTATTTTTATGTTTTTAAACATTCAATAATAATACAAATAACAACAACGTAGCGACACTGCATCTGACTAAACCAGTTTCAGTGCATAGAAAGCTCACTGGAATTTATAAACGAATATAAGCACCGAGTTATATTTTGATTAAAATAATTCTGCATGTATAAAATACGAAGCTTTTACACATCTGTACTTCCTGCTGAGTCCTCATACGTAACTCCTAAGTAGTCGGCTCTCCCAGGTTTATACACACTTCTTTCTTTTAATAAATAGTGGCGGAGACTTGATTTAACTGTGTTAAAAATCCACAACCAAAGCATATTAAAGCAGTTTGATTGTGGCATCTTTTCTATTTACAGTGTAAAGCGAGACATGCAATGCATGATGCGCATTTACCATTTACCAGTCTGTATGTATGCATACACACAGATGTGCTACAGTGCATGTTTATTGGTTTTATATCCACTACAGTGATTTTTATATGACATACAAAGTCGAAGTATCATTTTTAATGATTGATGGCATTTGTACGTGACTACATACTTTAAGTGTAAACAAACAAATGTCATTTTAGCATCAGCATCAACTAGTACTGCCGATCAACCATCACAAACCCAACCACATCCTATCTATATACCACAGTTCGGATTGGTGAGTATGCTCCTTGTGTCAGTTTATAGAGTGACAATTCTTGTAAATTGCAATATGACAACACAGATTGCCTTAACATGCTGTGAGGAAACTACTTTTTATTTATTTATTTATTTATTTATTTATTTTTAATGTACAATGAATATAATATAATTTGTGCCATATAAATGATCAGACCCCCAAGTCAGTTGAGTTTGAGCTTGTGACTGACTGAAACAATGTAACTGAGGTGGGCAAAACACTAAAGAGTTTTTCAAACATTAATATAAAAACCCCACATTGACATTTGTTTAAAACAATACCCTCACAGCCTTACCTTGTGGAAACTCTGTTTTGGTCCTTGGCTCTGGAGCATGTGGTTTATTAACTGTAGTTATTTTCACTGGATAGAAAAAAATATGTATATATTTAATTGACGAGAAACCTTGCTAGTAAGCAAGTAATGGACCAACACAATGAATCTCTAACCGTGTTGAATGTATACAGAGGGGTACAGTTTCAACTGTAACTACATTTATTCTACATTTAATAGATAACCTTTTATAATTTCCTTGTTTATTTGTCTTTGAACACATTGTATATATATAAACAGGAATATATATATATATATATATATATATATATATATATATATATATATATATATATATATATATATATATATATATATATCAATACACTATGTGACTATGTTAAAAAAAAAAATGAAAATGTTGCGTTATGAACAGTAATGAAGACATCATCCACTCTAACAGATTCTAACAGATAACTGGTTTCTTCATTGCTTCTAGAGAATATGGCCTTGGGACTTTGTTCACTGCATAGAAAAATCGAAAAATTGGTCACTGGGAAACAGAATGTCAATTGGGAATTGTCAGGTAAGGCCACCACTGCTCCCCTACCTGACCCATGCTCTGACAAGGCTTTCCAGCAGACACTGATTAACTGGTACAGCAGGTGGCTTCACATTAGACAACATGTGTAGTCACCACTGGGCGGGTGAGGTCAGGTGTAAAACCAGAACAACTATGGTTGTGTTCATGTTGTCATTATATGTGAATTGGAAAAGCTAATTAGAGTAGTTGGAATATTAACACATACGGAGTGAGACAAGTTATTTATTGTGTGAAAAACAAATATCAAAAGCTAATCAGGACTATGTTAAAAAACTAAAATGTTGCGTTATGTATAACAGCATCGATGACATCATCCACTCTTAACAGATTCTCCAAATACATGATTAGATTTTTGATTTCTTCATTGCTGCTAGAGAATGTGGCATCAAACCCGGACTGCACTTCACCTATGTGCGCTACTGTATTTCACCACTTTCACAAAGAGCAATCACTTTGGACGTGTTTGTGTTTATTATACATGTTACTTATCTCAGGACTGAACCCCGTGGTTTTGACTGTGCAATACGCATTGGTGTGCATTACCAGTTGTTATTATTAACTTCTTGCTTGTCGTTGTTTGGTGCACTACACCAGTTCTACACCTACACATTGCAAACCACTTTGCCACAGGGTCGAAACCAGAAGCTGTGCTATTGGACTGAAATGTCTTTTGCTTTTTGGAACCTAACCCTGTGGTTAAGAAAAGAAACTACTAAAGCAATTTAAAACAATAAATAGTACAGAATAAGCTCAAATACGACCATTTTCAAGCAGCATAGTGAACTGTTACCCTTAACCTACTATTTACAGAAAAACAAACCGAGAGTAGCCAAGAAGAATAACAGTACCAAACGGGTCTCAAACACAGATTAACCAGATGTTTAATAACAGATTTGCCACAGAGCACTTTTAAGTTATTAAAAATGCACCCTCATAGAGCATGCCCATAATACTGGCTTATATTGACTGGTGAGCAATTTTTTCAATGGGCTTATCGAGTTGGTATTTCCCATATCACACAATCATGTGATATTAGAAACACTTGCTCATTAATACCAGCAACAGTGCCCTACCATAGTGTGAGATGTGAAACTGTCAAACAGAAACAGATCTCTACAATTCTGCAGCGTGTACTTGATAAAGAAAGCTCTTGAGAGCCCTCCGCGTCCAGTAAAAATCAGGTCAATCGAAGAGAAACGCACATTTCCAACATCGAAACTACCACGGCAATAGGCTCTCTGCTCTCAATCTTCGAGGCAAACTGGATTTTCCATGAGGGAGTCACCATAAACATCTATAAATAGGCCACCTGAAAAATCTCCCATCCACAGATGAAAATGCTTTGTAACACACTCTGATTCTGACTGAAGGCAAAAAATATATATATATATGTTAAAGCATGTAATTTAAACATGCTCCTTAACTTTTGTCTGCTGGAAAAAAAGAAAAAAAAAAAACAACAAGTTGCCACGGAAACCTGAATGGAAAAATAAACCAACAGAACTGGCACCCTGTAATGTCTCACCTATCGCAAACCTTGTTTTAAATTTTGTTCAAGTTATCAAAGTTGTTACTATTTTAAATAAAATTAGTTTATTATTATATTTTATAAATATGTTATTAGTCAATTTTATTATTATATCTGAAGTTCACTCTCTGTCTAAAAACTCATTGACATAAAGTAAGTAGAGCAAGTACCCCACAATAAACAACACAGAACTTTGGCATTGTGCAATAGAGGCATTGTGCCCTTGGGTGGCCCAGAATTGCCCAATACCACCCACCCTTATTGCTTACCTAATCCCTTGGGATCCTTGGATATACACCTCAGGCTTTGCCCTCAGGTTTTATGTAGCATCCCATCTGTAGGACGGGCATTAAATTCTCATATCACACACAACCCCAGGTATTGTTCTCAAATGGGCTTTGAGTTTGTTTGGAGAATCTCTAGTGCTGGGAAAGAGCAACCTTTCTCATTTCATTCAGGTCATGTGACAATGTGATGACACCGGCTCTGTCTGGCTTCAATGAAACGAGGAAAGACCAGGAATCAAAACAATTCAATTGACATTTTCAGATACTTGCTTTTTATTGTAAATGTAGAAAACCAAGGGGGGGGGGGGATGAGAAAATTGTATTTGTTACACCCATTCCCTCTTCATTTCACTCATCAAGTATTCACACACATTAGGAAAGTAAATACATAGCTTGATATTTTTTTCTGCAGCTGTTTTGACTCCATCTGAAAATACTTTCTCGTTCCTGTTTGTTCCTCATTTGTTTGGAAGTGCTGAGAGTGTAGGAGTGTGCACAGAGAGCTCAGGGCTGCTGCTGTGTGGAGGGCCCGGTTGATTCGTCTCCCTTTGGACTGCAGTTGCTGCGACCAGCGCTCGAACCAGAGCATCATCTGCCATATTTTCAGTTTATCACTCTCTCTGTTTAGTTTTAGAAGGTCGGGTACTATAGCTTTTCATGGTCTACAGTTTGGCATCCCACCAGTTCCACCATAGGTAACAAGACTGCACATCACCACGGTTCGGATCCAGGACACAGAAATGAAAGTTTATCAGCGCTTACGCATTATTTTTAATAGACACAAAAACAAAATAAACAAAACAAACACCTAGCTCTTACGAGCAGTGACTAACACAGGAACCTAAACTATAAACAGGACAGCTACGCTGTTTACCTGTTAAAACAAAAATCAACCAAAACACACAAAAAAGGCTTTACACAGTACCTGTTTTTCCTTTAAAATCGGTTGACAACACTATCAACCGGGCCCTCCACACAGCAGCAGCCCTGAGAACACTGGCTGCTTTCTTTAGATACCCTGCACTTGGCTCTAATTTACAGTGATAGCCAGGTGCAGGGGATAATTAATAAAACAATTGACAATCAAATTAAGTAAATGTGCATTTGCACATGTTTTTTTTTTTTTCTCAGCAGGGAAGGAATTAACCCTCTCCCTGCTCACAATATATATATATATATATATATATATATATATATATATATATATATATATATATATATATAGAGAGATATATAGAGAGAGAGAGAGAGAGAGAGAGAGAGAGAGAGAGAGAGAGAGAGAGAGAGAGAGAGACTTATTTGGACACTTTCTTTAGAGGTATAACAATCTAAAACTGTGTATATAATGTCATATAAGAACAAGGAACCTTCAATCATTTTTTGAAGTTTTTATCTGGTTGTTCGTCTGCGTCCAAAATAAACAACACTCAGCATGTTCTTTCTGAGACTGTAGGTTCTTGTGACCACATGTGAATAGTACATTTCCTGGGCAGGTTTTCGAAAAAAAAAAAAAAAAAATCAGCTTAGATCTGGAAACTGTTGGCTACAATTCTCAGAACTTTCTCCAGACAATTAAATACAGGTATTTGATTTTATTGAAGCGCTTAGTATTTTGTCCTTCTGCATTTTGATGTTTGTTTGTATGATTGGGTGTATGTTTTTTTTTTTTTTATGTAAAAAAAATACAAATAGAGTTGCACTATATGCAACGTGTGCGTTATATGTTGCTGAAACATAGACAATACATATTTAATGAGGTTAATAATACAAATAAAATGCTTAGACATATTAAAATATTGATATGTTTATAACAACTTTTTTTAAGTGAAAGGGCTACGTTCTCCTCTTGTGAGATAGCTCTATAACATCCCCGCTGGGAAATAAATATCTAAGAAAGAAGATATTGTGGAGGGCGGTTACAACGTATGTAATTGTGATAACACTTCTTGTTAACACTATTTTGTATGCAGACATTTGGGGTATTTGACTGTGAGGATATATGCATTTTTGAGCATATCTGGAAAAACTTCATATTAATTTGTAATGACTCTATAGCTATGGCCAAAAGTTTTGCAGTACCCTATAGTATTAAAAAAAAAAAAAAAAGTTGCTTCATAAAATCGAATTAAACCAGCTGTTACGAATTGAATTACATACCGCTTTGTAGTTTTCCATGTACTTTTTTACGTAAAATTTTAAAAGGTAAATTTTTATTTATCAAATGATAATAGTGCATTACTATTATGGCTTCTGTTAGACTTTTGCGATAGTATTTTGTAGGTTCTTTGACATGATGTTAAAGGAAAGATCTAAATTATGTCCAATGTATATAGCTTTTTTTTTTTTTTTTTTTTTTTTTTTTTTTTTAATTATGTCTCAGTCTCCAAATTCAAGGTAATATAAAACTTTTGGCCACAGCTGTACCCCCTGGTTATCAACTATTTGGCCATACTGATATCTCTAATTTTGAATTGACAGCAAGGCATATTACAAAATTGCTTTGTTTTTGTTTTTGTTTTTTATCATCTAATTTGTGTTAGGGGGATTTCTAATGTCTATGCAATATGTTTTAAATGGCGTCTTCAAAGGGATCCTCCTGTGACCTACTTATATTATATATATATATATAATATATATCTATATATATATATATATATATATATATATATATATATATATATATATATATATATATATATATATATATATTTATATATATATATATATATATATATATTTAAAACAAAATATAAAAATAAACAAAACACAAAACAAACACCTAGCTCCCTTGGAGCGTTAAGTACACTTTTAGGCAGGTCCCTGACTAGCTTGAAGTATGGCTCAGCTGTTTACCTGTCCTAAAACAAAACAGTTTAACAAAAAGGTTTTCACACAGTACCTTTTGTATTACGATTGAGCACACTAACGGCTCTCTTACTGAGCAGGCTGACTGCTTTCCTTAAATATCCTGCACCTGGCTCTAATTTGCAATGACAGCCAGGCGCAGGTGATAATCAACCATTAAATAATCAAACAATTAATAATTACATTTGACAGGGTGATTTTAACTCCTTTCCTGCCAAAAACACACAGTTTGTGTTACAATATATTATTATTATTATTATTATTATTATTATTATTATTTATTATTATTATTAATTAATTTATTTATTTTTCTTTATAAAAGGTGACTTACAGGTGTAATGGGGCAGGGTTACAATGTGAGATTAATATTTAAATAGTATAGTTTACAATAACTGCAATAATGCTACTGAAATACAATACAAAGTAGGGTGCAACAATTTAGGATTACAACAAGTTATACCTACAATGATGTATCACTAATGCAATAGTGCAAGGATAGTGCATCAGCCGAGGATCCAGTAACGTGGTGCTGAGGTCAGGCAAGTCCAGTGCACAGTAGGAGGGGTGGATCAAGAGATGTACACTTATGGTTGTCTTTGCCAGTTTTTCACTTGCCCGTGTGATGTTGCTCACAAGTGTTGTATTTTACAAGGTTTTTTTTTTCGTTTATCACTTAATGCTACCCTCATTTCCTATCATCAGACTAAAACACTCCCCTGAACTTTATATATTGGTTCAAATGCATTGACAGATAATGCTTATTAATTCACTAATGCAGGGGTTCTCAAAGTCAGGCCTGGGGACCCCCTGTGGCTGCTGGTTTTCATTCCAACTGAGCTCTCAATTACTAGACCTGTAATTGAACTGATTACTTATTCCCTTTTACTTGTTTTCATTACATTTTATAAGTAACTTGAACTGCAACTTTAAGAGCTGAAAACAATTAAAGGTCTATGTGACAGGGTCTTCCTCGGGTCACACGCGTGGGTAGCCGCTGTTCAAGCATACAGAGAGACTGAGGTGGTGTTGACACGCCGGCACAGGCGCGCAGGATTTATTAACAACAAAAAGAAAGTGAAAGTAAAATAAAGGCGGTCATGTGACGTTACCAGCGATGGTAACGCACAGAGGACAAATACAGTAAACCGTACAAAAAAGTGCAAAATAAAACACAATACCCCAAACTATAACTCAAAAGGTGCCGTGAAAACGGCAGGCCTTGCAGCAGCCCCGATCACAGCGATCGCCATGCTTTTATACTGACTCTCCGTTGAGACACGCCCACCCGCCTGCGGGAACAGCTGATTGCTTTCAGCTGCTGCTCCACGCAGACGGGTAATCGTCCCCAGTGGAGCGCCACAGCAGCTAAACAATTAAATCAATATTAACAATTAACACAAAAACATACAATAAAACTACTTATTCCATTGTGCAAGGCTTACGCTTTGCCACAGTCTAATTAAGCAAATTATTACAAGACCCGCCTGTTCTCTCTTGCTTTCCATGGTCTTTAAGCCTGATACCTGCTATTAGCTGCTGTGTTGCTGCCACTATTTCACGTATTATGTTACTATGTATTATGCATTTTCCACTGTATTTAGTGTACTATTTCATGTATTATGCTACTATCATGTATTATGTACTTTCCACTGTATTTAATATATTATGCTTTTTTATCACTGTATATCATGTGTTATGCATTTCTCTGTATTTAAAGTAGTATGGATTTTCTTGTTACTGCATTGTAAAGCGCTTTGTGATGGAGGTCCACTATGAAAGGCGCTATATAAAATAAAGATTGATTGATTGATTGATTAGTTAAATTAATAGTCTAGTTCCATATTTGAGAGCTCAGTTGGTGTGAAACCTAAAAACCTTAATGGGTCCCCAGGACTGAGTTTGAGCAGCCCTGCACTAGTGTGATGGATCTGGTATTGTTGGTACCTCTTTTCTTTGCTTGGTGATGCAGTAAGATCTACGTAGACCTGACAATTTGTGCATATTGATCAGTGAAGGTGAATGCCCAGCGTGACAATTAGTGTTTTGTTTGAACTGCTTATTTTGGCTCTCGTGCTGTTGTTTGTTTGTTTAATAAATAGCACTTAAACTACAGCTTTCTCCTGCCAGTTACAAGCATTGCCAGTGACACTTCCCTATTGTATATGTTGGTTATAACCACTTTTTTATAACCTTCTAGCTGTTTGCTGCAAGAAAACGTATTTCAACAGGCAGAGTTTATGATTTCGCCTGCTAAAGCACTTTCCTGTTGTCACCAGAAAGTGACCCTTTTAATGTATTTTAAGTTAAAGCTTGCAAACATGCTCCTTTTGAGCTAAATGATAGTCTATTAGGATTTGAGTTTGAGTTAAAAAAAACAGAGAAGAAATGCCTAGACCACTTTTTCCCACTGCAGCATTTTACACTATGTAGAGATGGATCATTTAATGAATGGATCTATTATTAATAGATAAATTAAAAAAAAAAAAAAAACAGGCCTACAAAACTAAAACCGCACCCTAGCTACAGTGATCTTGATGCAGGGCAGAAAGCACAACCGACTGTTTTCAGCCCTTCTTCTCTCTAACAAACTTTTGTCGATCCTTTTTATAGTGGCATGGGTCTACTTGATCCTCAGTTAATCAATGAACCACTATCTACATTTGCAGGGTCTCTCTCTGTCACAGCCACATACAATTGAGCAATATCCCTTCTGCTCTCATTCACAAACTGCTTCTTCATTTTCAGTGCTCAATCAAACAAATGTCACTTGAAGTTGGGTCACTTAAATACTAAAATATACTGATACGCTCACTTATTTTGTACACTTAAAACATATTCATATGCCATTTTTAGTTTTATATAAAAGAGGTTTACAAATGTTGATAGAAATAACTCTTTGAATTGATTTTGCGAACAGCAGGTACCGCAGCTCATGTTGTGCCTTTTTATTTCATTTTAGAGGATCTCTAATTATCCTTTAAAATGTTGAACAGGTTTGTTTGCAGATTCTTCTGGTCAAACAAAAGTCCACACTGGAAAGGTTGACGTGTTGGTGTTTGCCATCTGTCAGACCATCTGTTTGTTTTTTGTTTTTTTTGTTTTTTTTGCAGACCACCTGATTATCATCTGCTGTGATCACGATAATGTTATCATTTCAAAAACTTCTGCTGCAATGTGCTTTTCTAGAAGGTAGGGGATTGTTTGTATCAATATATGCAAAATGTTCAAGCCCGTTGGTCAATAGATATTAATCGTTACATGCTACAAGTCATTTTATTGCTCACGAGACACATTTCATTATCTCGGGAGGGGGTGGGGGGGACGGAAGTAAGGTTTTCTGTTTTTTCGATCCTGGAATAAATTACCTCTCAGTCACAAGATAACAGAATGGTAATTTTGAGATCCTGTCATAAATTATTTCGTGATCTCGACATAACAAAGTTTTTGACTAGTAAATGACTTAACTTGCCAGATCCTGTTAACCCTCAACTAATTCTCTCTGCATACTACCATTGCATTGAGTAAAATGCAACACAGATAGAGACTTGGGAGCAATATTGCAAAGGATTTTTCTATTATGTAATTATCATCTTTTTTTTTAATGAAAATATTTGTTACTGTATACATTTTTTTTGTTATTGATGTTTTCAACTAATTTGTCTTACACTTTTCTTTCAGTGATATGTTTCCCCTTTGACTACGGTACTGGAAACCAGGCACAAATACCAACAAATGTATCAGCACTGAAAGGGTCCTGTGTCGTTATACCCTGTAAATTTACCTTTTCTCATTTTGAGAAATATGCTAAACTCGTGCATGGCATGTGGCAATATAATAATTTTGGAAGATACATTAATCACCCTGACTCTTCACAAGTGGTGAACACTTTTAAGGGACGTACATACCTGATTGGAGATTTGCAAAAGCATGATTGCTCTCTGAAGATTGATGCAGTGAAAGTCGACGACATTGGTCCATTTTGTTTTAGATTCGAAGTACCAGGGATTGATCAAGCATCATATTTAAAGCATATAGTATTCATAAACGTTAAAGGTGAGAGCTTAGTCATTTAAAAAATACTTCCCTAAATTAAAGTTATTGTGAAAAATGTGGCTTGCTTACCATCTTTATTTTTAATTGTGTATTTCTTTTTTTGGTTATTATTGAACTTAGTGCTTAAGTCGAGGAACAAGTAACATGGCTATATGTATAACTGATTATGTGGTGGTCTTGTGATGTGAAACATTATACATTACTGCAAGATAAGACAATCAATACCAATTCAAATGGACTGTCAATAATACAGTAGCCCAGTGTCAAAGCATTTTGATAACTGACTTTCATATATTGTTGATGTAATGCGATAGCCAACAATTATTCCATGCATATCTACTAAGATAAATAAAAAATGGAAAAGATTTCTACCTTTATTTTAGAATTGTGTAGTTTCACAATCTGTTTTCCTGGTTTAGATTCTCCTGATGAACCCTCAATAAATCGGTTGTCAGAAGTCAAAGCCGGGGTTGATTTAGCTGTGACTTGCTCTGTCCCTCACACTTGCCCTTCAAACCCGCCTGTTATTACTTGGAGTCGCACCAACGCCACTTCGACAGTTCACCACAAAGCAACAGGGAATGGAATATGGGACGTGTCCTCAATCCTCAAGTTCATACCATTAGCGAGTGATCACACGACCCGTCTGACATGCATTGCCCAGTTCTGGGGAGGAAAGCAAGCAAATATCTCTGTCTTGTTAAATGTGAAATGTGAGTTTTTTTGTTTTTTGTTTTTTTTACGTATGTCTTAATATACTTCAAGTCTACCGAAAGTACAACATTTTTATGTTAGATTTCGTCACATTTTTCAATTTGTCAGTTTTACTGTATATGAAAAACTCGGTATGTAATTCAATATCTTAACATTGTCCAACAGGTTTCATGGGACTTTATGAAGCAACATTAGTTTGTTCTATAGGGTGATGCAAAACATTTGGTCATTTAATACATACTGTGTTACTATGTGTTTGACCTACTTGATTTTACTGTAAATCACCCTATAAAAGTCAACACTGACTCCAAAGAGCCTCAATTGACCTGTGGTGTGCCAGGTGCTATCCCTGGTACAATGTCATTGGTGATCAAACACTGAGACTGTCGCAAACTGGCATCATAATCTCTGTGCAGAATGTGTCCAGAGTTTTTTTCTACTCTTTGCAGAACAGAGAGACGTTGAGCAACTATTCTACAGCGAGGCTCAATGTGGCGTGTAAGTGCTGCATTGAGACTAATGTACAGCTACGGCCAAAAGTTTTGCATCACTCTATAGAATGAACACATTTTGCTTCATAAAGTAAAGTCAATCAAAACTGGCTCAACAATGTTACATTAACATATTGAATTACATACCGCTTTGTAGTATTCCATGTATTTAATGACAAAACTGACAAATATCAAACCATGTGACATTTCGAAATCTAACATGAAATACTACTGTACTACTATTATGGCTTCCAGTAGACTTTGCAATATTATTTTGTATCTTTTTTGATTGCACGATGTTAAAGAAAAGATCTAAATTATGTTCATGTAGTTTTTATTTTTTTAAATTCTAAGTGATGCAAAAGTTTTGGCTATAGCTGTAGTCTGTGTGAACACAGAGATGCTGTCGTCTATAGGGAGGTGTGGGGTGTTGAATCTGTGGGCAGTGGTAATCAGTCTGGTAGCATTACAGTTTGAAGACATAATTTTAAAAACCTAATTAATATAGCTCAAAATAAACCTAAACAAACCTTCCAAAACCAAGGCGGGTTCTTTTTTTTTTTTTTTTTAACTAAACATTTAGCACAATTTATGGAACAATTTACACACCAGTTCAACATCTGTACCAATCTTGCATTACAGACAAGCCAACGATCGCGTCGGAATCAGCCTGTACCGTCGACATCAAAGGACAGGTAACGTGTCATTGCATCGTGGACTCCAACCCCCCACCTGAGATCGAGTGGCGCGTTTCTGACAGCGACCTGAATGAATCTACCACCGGTCTGAAGTCATTCTCCATTAGTAACAGCAGAGGAGAGCAGGACGCAGTCACCATAGGAGTTCTACAGGGAAGGATGGCCTTCACAGGACAGGTCTCCTGCACTGCCACCAACACGCAGGGGAATGCCTCGCTGTCATTCACACGCCCAATGAGTGGTATGGCACTCGTCTTCTAGGCTTCTTGCTATTTAAGCTCGTTGAGTACGTTAGAGAAGGCTGTTGTTCCTGCAGTTGCAGTCCAAACAAAATGATGTAAAATATTTGAAAACTGAAACATTGACTTATTATATTATTATTATTATTATTATTATTATTATTATTATTATTATTATTATTATTATTATTTTATCGGCGGTTGTTTGCAACAACAAAAATAGATGTATAAAAACCCTGCTGAAGAGCAAAATCATATTTACAGATTATATTTATATTGTATTTAGTGATATTACTAATCACTGTGGATGAGAAGAGAACACCAATGTGATCGAGACCACCCCTATTTAATTGATCTTGTTTGCAGATGTCTACATATACATCGCAATCTCTGCTGTGGCTGCTGTGTTGATTGTAGCTATTGTGGCTGCAGTGAGCTGGCTGAGAATAAAGAGGAATGAGTAAGTATGTGTTTATTTATAGAAGAACATTTTGTGACAAATAAAGCTAGTAGGCATCACATGATCACAAGTTTGGAAACCACCTAATAAGGCCACCCTTACTGGCTGCCCAAACTACAAAATGATATCTTTAGATATGATGCATTAACTTAATATAAAGCACAAGTCTTGGACTCAGAAACTACTATTGAATAAGATGGGTTTTTTTAGAATTGTGCTGTATGTTCCATCTATACCCAGGAAATACTGAAATTACACATTCTCAATCGTGATTGGCTGATTTCTTATACGCGATTGATAGTACAATTCTAATCTATACTTTTTTTTTCTTTTAAATAACTTTATATTTTTTCTCGCATACAGGAAAATAAAACAAGCCCCGAAAATTGCTTTAAAAAATAATTATGGAAATACTCAGGTATGCTATTAATATTACCTTAATGTCTTGTGTTCTGTGTTTGCAGTAACCCTATTGTGGTTCAAAACTTTAATAGGTCAGTTTGAAATGACATCTAAAGTACAAAGTGAATCTAAAATGAATTTCTTACATTTTCTTTTATGACATTTCCCACATATACGCAGGACAATGTCGCTAATGATGTTTATCAAAATGCCTTGGTATGTAATTATTATATAATAATGTATTTCATTATTTAATCACAAAAACAAATCTCCTCAACTAATGTTTTGCTGCCTTTGTCCCAAAATTATTGACAGCCCAACCCATTTATATAAGCAATTGAAAAGCTTTTTTCAACATTTATATTGCTGATTGGTTTGATACTGTTTTTTTTTTATTCACACATCAGAAGTAAAATAAACTAGGAAATAACTTTTTTTCAACTTTTACTAGAAACAAGCAACATGGATTTTAAAAATTAGTTGAAGGTCAAGACACATGCAACAAAGTTGTCCTCAACATATCTGCAACATTTCCCAGTGCAGTATGTAACTGCATTTCTATTACCTGTCCCCACATATAGCTGGAAACAATGTCTGGAAGATCAGATGATTACACTAATGATGTGTATGAAAATGTTCAGGTAATTAATATATAATATCGGTAACCCTTTACATTGTCTCTAATTACTGTGTATTTACATAGTAAAAACATGTGCACTTACACATAACTACAATGTTATTGTGCATAGTTACAATGTACTTATAGTGTAAATGTTTTTGCATGATATATTATTTATTTATTTATTTATTTATTTATTTCTTAGCAGACACCCTTACCCAGGGTGAATTACTGTACAATTAAGAGCAAGATACAAAATACAATGACTTCAGCCCTAATAAGAGCAAATACAAACCACAGTACGATTTGATATCGGGGCAGTTCAAGAGCAGTTAACAGTGTTGATAATTACATCAGGGTTATATACGAGTGCAAGTTGAATACAAGGTACTACAGATTGGGTTAAGTGTAGGGTTAAATACAGTAAAATATGGAGCAGATAAGTACAAGATAAAGTTCACCCTAACCCTAACTCTAAACCTAACCCCAACCACTATAACTCCTTTCTGATACAATTGTATACTTGCATGCATTGTGCAAAAAGATCTATCCTAAGTACATTTTAACAATGCATAATAACATTATAATTACACATGTATTCACTAAGTAACTACTATGTAAATACACAGTAATTAGTGACACTTAATAGTGTTACAATAATATCCCTTTTTTGGCTAATTACACAAAATATTTTTAAAACTGATTTTTATTTTAAAAGTTGCTATCTCCTCCATTTAATTTAAAGACGACCCATGATGCCCCCCCACAATCAACTTTTTCTCAACTTTTCTCTGAGACGCTCGCCAGGAGAGTTTTCTTCTAAACACTGAAGTGGATCCAATTCATGCTCCCTCCTGCAACAATACTGGTGCTCTGATCAAAAAGAATGCTGTAAAATGGGAACAGAAAGCCAGAATTGTTGCAGGAGGGAGCGAGATATGGATACACAGCAATCCTTAGAAGACTTTTTTTTTTCTCAAATGCTCCATAGTAAACATTGAGAAATGTGTTGCCCAGTTGATTTTAGGAGTACGGTTTAACATTTAAAAAGATAATAGAGTATGCTTCAAGCTATATCACAGTGATACAGACAACAAGGGACACTGCAAGATAACATAATGTGTTTCTTGTAAACTTTGCTGGGTGTTCAGCAAAACATTAATGTAACATTGCTGTTGTCTTATCCCCCTAAAATACACAGGCATTTCATGTGGTTGAAGACATTTACGAGAATGTAAATGCCAATGTTGGACCACACAAGGACTACAGAATGAATCGATGAAAATAGAGACCCCTTAGCAGGAACAACAATGTAAAAACAAATCGACTAACCAGAAGAGGATTAGGTTTATATTGAAGCCACAGGATTTTGATGTTTTCTATCATAGTGACTATTTCTGTTCCAATACGGATATGTCATCCTACACGCTGTCTAAAAAGCCATTGTTTAAGGCTGGACAATCATACCATTGCTGCCTGCTCATATATGTCAAGTTGCACTCATTTGAAAGGAAGAAGTATTGAAATAACCATGCATTTTAATGGAGTGATCCTGAATCTTTTTTTAAATCTCATTTGAACTGACCTTGCTTTCCCTGCTTGGGTAAGGGTTCTCCCCAGGAATTCTGTACAGCCAGACGGCAGAACATTGTAGTCAGGAGCACTTTTAAGTGAAAAATAAACTTGCCCTACCTTATATATATAATATGACAAATAATTTAAATAATGTGTTGTCTTTCGCTAACTATATCTGGTTGCGCTTTTTTATATTCTACATTTTCTTTTTCATTACTGTTTTTTATTATGGTAAATTACTGTGCTTATTTTGGCACTCTGTGATTTGACTGGGGAAAGATAACTTAGGGTTATTGGAGAACACACAAAAAAAAGGTAACTTTTCCACTTCCTTTTAGCTTAATTCTTGAGCTTATTGCTTCATTTAAATTGTTTTCTTTATGTTAAGTGTTTAGGGCATTTTGTTAACGCACGTCTATTTTTGTTTTTCGCTATTCTACTTTTTTTTAATGCAACTTTTCATTTTAACATTTGGCTTTCTAATACAATAGTACTCACACCCCATCATAACTGTTGCGTGAAACGACAGTGTAATAATCCAGCACCTCTGCACTTAAGCATTTGTCCCATCATGTCTTTACATAGCATAGCATATACTAGCATCAACTGTCCTTTTTATCTATGACTGATTTGAAAAAAAAGAAAAAAAACTTTGTGTTATTAATACAAAAATAATAAAATAATATTATTATTTTATTTAATATTATTTTATATATATGATATATATATATATATATATATATATATATATATATATATATTATATATATTGTGCACACATGACAAACACACATGATTATATACTAATATATCTTTACATAATAATGTTAAACTTTGTAATGCCCAAGCATTTTTGAAATAATAAAAGCTATTTTATTTACATAACGAGATTTCTTTTCATTTATAAAACACTTTTTCTCCTGTCCGACAACACATAGTGTACTGCATATGAAAAATCCTGGCTTGTGAGGCTGGACTTAAAAAAAACAACACTATAGAGGAGTGGATAAGCATTGTATCGTATGTTATACAGAAATGAGTGTTAATGGGTTAATGTATGCCCGGCTTTAATAAATGGAGAGAAGCGTGTTCAAGAACGTTTTGTTGGAAATTGCTGTATGTCTTAATGATAATCAATCGAGCAATACTTAAGTGAGTGGTATATCACTTGCATTATTAATACATCTGCTCTTTTGTGCTTTATAAACACTGTTTGGATTCTGCCTAAGGGGACCAGATGTCCTGGTTTGACCGGTGGCCCGACATTTTCCCCCAAAACTTAAATGTCCTGATTTGAAATGACAACAGACGGCACACCTTACCTTATTTACTTAAACAATTGCCGATCGCAACAAAACATGATTCCAGATTAATATTTTTCATATCTGTAACTAAACTGAACTAAAAGCATGGAACATGTGAGAAATTAAGGGTACAAATAGGAATGCATATGGTTATAAAACACAGCCATGAATTGGAAAGGGAATATGCAATAGTTGATGAAAGGTAGCAATTCAAGCAGAAGGGACAACGAAGAAAACTGTTGATGGGGGGAAAAAATAAAAAACATGTTTTCTTTCTTTTAAAACTTTTTTTGTATGTATATCACCTACTAAAGCCCCTTCCTTTCACACAGTGGTGTGAATAACATTTTAACAGACCTGCATGCATTCACTAATAATAGGGGCCTTTCATATCAACCCAGCACATCCTCTGCAGCTTCTAAAAAAATCAATCAGCAAACACAAAATAAATATTGCAAATTGTTTTATTGAGATACAATAATTAACACAAACCATGCTGAGGCAGCCGAAGCTGGTGCTGTTGAAACAAAGCAAAGGGCCCTATAGCAGGATTTGAGAATCTGCGAGAGGAAAGGAGGAAAAGACTTGAGACTCTGAGAGAGGAAAGCGATCGAATAGTCAAACCTTACTGGGGAGGCTACGGAGAAGCGAATGTGGAGTTGGGGGACACTCCTGAGAGTTAAAAGTGTCAACTAAATGTATACTCAAAATCCATGAACCAAGTTTTGAATATCAAGTCCAAAGCTGATTCTAGCTTGTTTAATAGAGTAACAATTATACAACTTTTTTTTTTTTTTTTTACAATTTGCCTTTTCCCTATGTGTTTACTTGTGAGAATATTTAACATGTTTTCTTTACTCCTTTTAATCAATCATTTGTAAAACTAAGAAATAGGTAATCATTTCTAACTACACTGATAAGAGTCGATAGGCCCCTATTTTTTCAGTGAATACCACAGTAGTGCCGTCAAAAAGTAATAATTCCTCTAGAGGAACTTGAACTTTGACCCATTCGACCTCACGAGACCATCACTTTCAATTCCAAAACAAAATGGCTTGTTTTCAATCACTCGACAACACCCATAGCACAGAAATGTTCATCTATGATCAAGAAAATGAGAATATGTTAAAAAAAAGACGTATTTGTATCTCAGAGAAACGAAACGGATAAACGACATAGAACGACTGTACAGCACTGAAACACTATTAAAAAAAAAAAAAAAAGGAACTGTACCGCTGAACCTCATCTTTTTTAATATAAGCATCACAAGGGTATCCATGTATTATAAAAAATAATAATAGATGGGCCTCTTCAGGGAGTTACAGGAAAACAATTCCATCCAGGGGTTTCTCTGACAGTTTAGAAACTCGACCTTCGGTCTCGTAATTTATGATGTCACAGAAACCGTGGATGAAATTATTTTCCTGGGATTTTCAGTCGAGTGTTTCTTGAATGTATTCTAGTGTGCACATTTTAGAATATTAGAACACCCATTGATTCTGTTGTTTTGTTGTTGCTGATAGTCTAATTGAAGCTCTTGTGCAGTGCATTTAAGCAATTGCCATAAACTAAACAGGCTGCCAGGTTCCTATATGCAGTGTAACAGGTAGTGTGTTAATAAGGCAAATGTTTGTTGTATTTATTTTTAAGTAATAAAACAATATCTATTTATATTTACACTATAGTTTCAGAAACGTGAATGTTCACAGGGAACTACATATTACACATCAATGGGTACATTTCATAGAAATCATGAAAACCGTGATAAGCATGAAAAAATACAGCCTTAACAATAAGCTTGTGAATTAGTCAGGATGTGCTCTAGACTGATTTGCAATTACCTGCTTGGTAAACTTACTGTAAAGCAAATGTCATTAAATAAATAGGTTTTTGAATGTGTGGTTCAATACAGTTGACTCTCGCTCATCTGACCCCTGTAGTCCAAACTGATCTATTATCCAAATCCTAATCAAATACATGCTGACAACAGCTGTAGAAACCAAACCACAGATTCAGAATCCTGTTCAAGAAGTCAAGAACTCACTTGATTGTTTTTCTTTGTTTGCTTCAGCTTCAGCTTCAGAATCCTCTCCTCCATCTACACAGGGAGAGCTGCTGATCAGAATGACAAGTCACATAGCCAACAGTAAAGAATACAGTTATAGAAAATGTGTGCACAGTATTATATGTTTTAGTTAGATCTAATGACAAACACAAACCCAAACAGCCTGTTATTTTAGAATTATAATTACCCCCTTTTTAGGACCCCCTAAAATACCTAGAAAATAGACATACAAAGGTTTTTACAGTAATTCTTTCTTTAATTGTGGGGCTTATGAAATGACTGAAAAGTAGATCATTGTTGGCTTTTGCAAATGCTTGCTCATTTCCAATCTGGGAGTGCCCCTAAATCCTGACATGCACACCTATAGTGTAAATATACATGCATGATATCACTTCAGAAATTCAGCTTTTTGATAGCAACCCACTGTGGCAAAGTGCCTGCCCCTGTATGTATTTTGTGTTGTATGTTGTGTGTTAATGTTGGTGTATAGTCATTGGTACATGGGATATAAATGGGTCTGTGTAATACGAGTGTTTAAAATATATATTTGCATTTAGGCACGAGGATTGCACAGCACTTCACGTGCAAGTAAAAAGTAATATGTGAGCACAAGGAATTGCACTTTATTAATTCACATGCAGTTGTTCCGCGACTCCAATTGAATGATTGATTAGCAATCGAGTCTCGGTACAGCTGTATAAAAGCAGCATGTTTTCACTCACTCGGGGTTCTGTGTTCGTTGAGTGGAGAACGGGATTGGAGACGAAGGTAATTGTAATAATAGTTAAAATAGAAGCTCGCTGTGTTTTGTCTGTACAGTCCGTTCTGTTTGTCTTTTTGTTTTTGGCTACGAGTGCCGTGTCCTGTGTTTTGTTTGTCTTACAACCTTTTATTTTCTGTCTGTCTGTGCACTATTAAATGCTGAGCAAGACCATTCGCTCAGCTTCACCAAACTCCATCTCTGTTGTTTATTTCCTGGTTCCTGGTTTCTGGCCTGACGTCACCCACTGCAGCCGTCTTTGTGACACACCCCTACTTTTTGTTTGCTTCAGCAAAAGATTTGTAATCAGCTTTTTTCTCCCGTACTATTGACGATAAAAAAGGCACTGAAATATTGGCTAAACAATCTTGATGACAGTTGTATTAATCTATCAGACGAAGGCTTATTTGGGTTACAATATTAACACAAGAAACACAGTGTACTGTTCTGTAAAATATCTATTATCCAAAATTATTGGGACAAGTTTATAAAATCAATTTGTTCAGAAGTACGAACAAATAGTCCATATATATTCTTTATCCATAAATGACAAATACCAAACGTGTACTGCAAAATTAAGATTGTACATACACTGACTGTAAACACCAGTCATACAGCTAGGGTTAAAAGTTTTGCATCACCTAGAATTTTAGCATTGCGACACAATTACAGAAAAAAACCAATTAAAAAAACTATATGAACATAATGTAGATATTTTATTTAACATCATGTAATCAAAGAAACTACAAAACAATATCACAAAAGTCTACCGGAAGCCATAACAGTAGTACAGTATTTCATGTTAGATTTCGAAATGTCACATTGTTTAGTTTTTGTCAATTTTTCATTAAGTATATTGAAACATTATGTAATTTAATATATTGACATAACATTATTCAGCAGGTATCATTCGACTATCATTCGAAGCAAAATGAGTTAATTCTGTAGGGTGATGCATAACTTTTTGCCATAGCTGTAGACAGTTATATATATATATATATATATATATATATATATATATATATATATATATATATATATATATATATATATATATATATACAGTATATTTTCTCTATGAGAACATGGTAGAAGATGATTGGGTTAAATAGAAAATGAATGATGAAGGTTTTACTGTATTCTGAATTGGGCCCTCAGTTAAAATCACCAGGAAACAACAAACAGATCTGACTTGCTCACCTGAATGTCAGAAGAACAGGAAATCTGATAAATTCACACATCATTGGGTTTACCTTCAGACGACCACAGAAACAGGAAATAGTATTCTACAGATATGCAAATTTACCATCTGTCACGATAAAAAAAAAAATACTGTTATAGAGCCAAATTAAATGCATGTCTTTTACTCCCTTCACAGTGGGCCACTGACAAAAACAAGGAACATTTTTATATTTAAAATGTGGTTTATGAGCAAGTTTGGAAGCCAAAGCATACAGTATAAATATTCAGAAAACAGTTTTATTTCAAAACAAAACTATACTGGATAAAATAGACTATAACAGTACGTACAAACATAAGAGAAGTTTGGGAATGAAAAAAAATCCATTCGGCCCATCAAGGCTCGACCCTTGTTAGCACACCAGTCCCCTCTTTCCCTTCCTCTGTGCTGAAGAGATTGAATTATTTGAACCTGTCTTCAGAGCTCATGTCATGTCTTGCCTAGTTGTCCTTCTCTGTGCCTTCTCGAATGAATCAATGCCTTTTTTTCTGGTGAGGGGATCAAAGTTTTTTATTTGTAAATTCTATGACAATGGAATTGATTTCCCACTTACTTTTATAGTGATATCAGTATATCCTTCAATATACTTAATGTATAATCAGGTTTCATCTTTGACTTAAGCCTTTCAGTCTGTATGTGACAACAATGCCATACAAAAATAAACAGTCAGAGATTTATGATTGAGACTTAATATAAAGACAAGTCCATTGCTTGGCTCAGTTTTCTTTTAATCCATTAGGGGGCAGTAATCAGCCATCACAACCATACAATGAAATATCTTCTATGCAAAAAAAAAAAAAAAACTTTTGCGGCATGTTTGTGTCGTGAATATCAAAAACACAACAGGCTTTCAGATTTATAAATGACAAACAAAGCATTACAGTCCTTGCATGTAGCTTATGCATGATGTTGCAGAGAGACCAGTTATAAGTCAGGAGACCAAACATGTGGACAGTCATTGGTAACATTTCTACTGCTACTCTAGAACCCTGGTGAATGAAGGAAGGAGAAGATATCCAGAGTTTCAGTACTGCCAGTCATCCCAGTGATTTTTCCTTTTTTTTTTTTTTTTATCTAACATGACAGATAGATGTCTGGAGCATATCAACATTGGAAAGTATTATTCTAGACTTTGGGTTTAAAATGTATAGCTATGGCTAAAAGTTTTGCATTACCTGTAATTTTCGGATTGAGACACAATTAAAACATAAGACATAATATATATGTGTGTGTGTGTGTGTATGTATGTATGTATGTATGTATGTATGTATGTATGTGTGTGTGTGTGTGTGTGTATATATATATATATATATATATATATATATATATATATATATATATATATATATATATATATATATATATATATATATATTGTATATATGGCATAGATATTTTATATAACATCATGTAATCAAAGAAACTTCAACATGAGATTGCTAAAGTCTACCGGAAGCCATAATAATAGCACAGTATTTCAATGTTAGATTTCGTAATGTCACATTTTTTAATTTCTGTCAGTTTTTCGTGAATCATATGTAAAACTACAAAGCGATATGTAATTCAATATGTTAACACAACATTATTCAGCAGGTTTCATTCGACTTTATGAAGCAAAATTGGTTAATTCTATAGGTTGATGCAAAATCTTTCGCCACAGCTGTACAATTTTTTTTTTTTTTAATTATTTAAAATACCACAGGATTTGACAGGCACAGATCGCTATGGTAAATACCAAACATATTTCAGTCAGGAAAACTCATGTGGTAGAGAACAATATTTATTAAAGCTTAGACAAAAAATACTACGTTACACATATTTTCATTACATCTTTGGCCTTTGACCTTGCCCTTCAAGGTACCCCTGCCCATAATTTAGTTGACTGTAGGGAAGCCATGGGCAGGGGGGCAGGATACCTGCTCTCCCCCTTAGATGAAGCCAAAAAGCAGGTGGAGGCTTGGGAGGAGGAGACGACCTCTGATGCACAGAGGGAACGCCTGGATTGATATAAGATATAAAGCTCTTTCTAGCTTAACACTGGAGGTGTTGTTTATCGAATGACAAATGAGATACTTTCCAGGTGACTGACGAATGTTCCAGCAATGAGGGTGCCTAATACGCTTGATTTTAATCTAGCTGCCTGAACCATCGCTTTACTTAATTACCAGCACCTAGTCAGATCAAATCTGAAGATAGTAAACCAGCAGAGAGAAACACTGCAGCACAAAGACCCTTTCAGGGGCAGGATGTTGATTTGGAAATTGTTTCTTGCTTCTTAAAATATGTGTTAGCATTACTGCCTTCCTATAAACTTTTAAAAAACATCTATCTTTAAGACTAACCTTATTACACAGAAAGGACTTGATTCTCAAACCTGGGTACTCCAAAAAGCCATTAACACAATATTGTTAGACTTTAAAAACACATTCACAAAAATGATCAAATCAGAAATAAACACTGGAGGCTCCTTACAGCAGACAAAGAAGGCAAAGTGAACAAATTTAATACTGTTCAATAAAACAAAACCACAAATATTGTCTAAAATTCAAGAAAAAATTACATTTTAACCAAATCCCTAGATTCAACTTTCCTGTATTAATAGCAGTATTGATTAACAGAGGAGGCAAGTCTCCATTTGGTGTCATGTTAAATTTTCTGAAGGAGATTTGTAAAAGTGACCAGAAAAAAAAAAAAAAAAAAAAAAAAATCCATCATAACGTTAGGACAAATTTAAAAACTTGACAGAAAGTTAAATAGCCAGGATGTTGCTGCCATGTGTGAATGACGGAAGTTTTCATCCTTATTTCTGCTGATTGGAAACACCTTTCAACGTGTGCCAGAGAAACTACTGCCCACCCATATGCCTGTTGTATTGTGACAGCATAAAGTGCGATATATTTTCAAAGTTTCATATTATGATCCCACTTCCTTTCTCTGGGAAGTTGTTAGTGTTATTTTTTCTCTGTTAGAATTTGTATTTAGATTATTTTAGTACATACCCAGCAGTGTTTGTTTATTTTTCCCCAGCACAGGTAAACACTTTCACTTTGTTTATAAAGGATGTGCTTGACTTTTGTCTGCCTTTCTCCTGCCATAACAACTTTGTTTAGAAAATATTTTATGCAAAGTATGTTAGTGACATGGTCTTGAAATCTAAATGCTATATTCATGTTGTATACAGTGCATTTTTAAACATACGCTGGCAGTGTGTAACAGTTACGCATATTGAAATAAACTATGATGGGCTACTGTTTTCTTTTCTCTGTTAGCTAGTGGAGAAAATGCATTTAACAGCCGAATTGGAGTAAACATGTTTTGACTGCACTTGTAGATCTCTTGATCAACCCCAATACACTGGACTTCCCTGACCTCAGCCACATTATTGGATCCTCAGCTGATGCACTATCCTTGCCCTATTGCACTACGAATATGTCACTGTAGATATAACTTGTTGTAACTCTAGACATTTAATTTTGAAGCTTGTGAGTGTTCAAAGATGTTTCTTATTTGTTTCAGGGCCGAATGGAAAACCCAGATACTACTCTGATGTGGAAAACCGTTAAAAATGTTACAGTGGGCAGAATGATTGTTTTATAAAGTTAAAATGTTAACATTTTGTCTAACGTGACAAATACCATGTTCCTGTGAATGCAGTAGTTTGACATGTGAAAGTCATACTCTAAATACCACAAACTCTGTGTTCACAGAAACTAAACCACAATTTTAGCCCTGGTAAAGCAAACAAATAATAAAACAAACAAATGTCATGCTCTCAGACTCCATGAAATCAGTTTTTTTCATTGTCAGTGTCGCTCAGCCGCCTCCATGGGAACAGGACACATAAATACACCCAGCTGAAGTTGAGAGCCAGACAGGCGGAAGTGGTCAGAGCAGGGGCGTACTACTTTTTAAATTTTTTTCTTAAATCTTCTATTCTGGGCAGTTTCTGTCATGCACATGTTTGTTTATCTTTGTAACCTCTAATACGTGGAAAGGAAAATTTCTTTGTATGATAATATGATATGAAAATGGGTAACCAACAAAATAAGTTGACAATTACAAACAAACTATAAACAACAGCAAAAAGAAACAATGACAAAAGTTTATAATAACTGCATTGCAAAAACAAAGCAGCCCCATAAATTGGTGAGACAGACGTATAAAGACAGACAGACAGACAGGCGTAGAAAGACAAACAAGACTATGTCCATTATAAGTAATTATAAACAATAGCAAAAACAAAGCAATGGCAAATTGTATAATAATAGTCCTAGTATTTTTTTTTTTATCATATTCTATAATTGTTAATAGCATAATTAATAACATGTTTATAGATTATTTATAATATACCCAAAATCACACTGTTACGATACTATATACGATCATATATATATATATAATATATATATATATATATATATATATATATATATATATATATATATATATATATGTGTGTGTGTGTGTGTGTGTGTGTGTGTGTGTGTGTGTGTGTGTGTGTTTCATACTGTAGTACCCCATTGTTTACTTACACTGATACTCAGCCTGTCCAAGTTTTAGCTTACAAATAACATTTTTAAAAACTATTGTAGGATGTCTCGCAAAGTTATCTAACCAGGATGCTCCAATAACTGAAGAGATGTCATTCCCTTTTGGAAAGTCATTGTAGAACCCCTCAGATTTGGGCACCAGCACTAAATCGCTGTGTCATTATTGGACAACAAATATCAAGGCTGACATTTTCTTTACATCTTTCCCTGGTGGTAGGAAACTACAAGCTGTTCAAAAACATCCCGTCTCAGTCCATTTGACATTGACATTTACAGACTCCACCACTTGCTGAAATGTATACTTTAATGTTGCAACTTTATTTTGTTTCAAGTGAAGGCTGGGTATCTGAGCGCTTAACCACAACTTGGGGTTAAAGCATAAATTAAAGCATAGAACAAATAAACAATTGGAGAGAAAAAAGAAATCATGGAATAATTTTGTTTAACAAAATTTAATCTTAATTTTTGACTCATCCAAGTAGCCACCTTTTGCAGATATAACAGCCGAACACACTCGTAGCATTCTTTCTACAATGGAAATCAAATATTGTTCGGAAAGTTCTCCCCAACACTGTTGCAGAAGTTCCCACAAATGAGTTGCACTTTGCTTTCCCTTCTGTCCAGTTCATCCCAAACCAATTCTGACATAGCCTGGAGTTATGTTTTGGGTCATTATCTTGCTGTAGGATGAACCCCTGACCAACTAGGCGTATACCAAGGAGTATTGCATGGCGATGCAAAATGCTGTGGTAGCCGTTTTGGTTCAGGGTGCCACTCACTCTGTGCAATCAACTCTGGATCCAGCAAAAGAGTCCCAGACCAACACGCTTCCTCCTCCATGTTTCACGGTTGGTGTCACACACCGAGGAACCATCCTTTGGCCTACTCGACGGCGTACAAAACCCCTGCGCGATGAACCGAAGATTTCAAATTTTGACTCATCGGTCCATAAGACCTTCTTCCAGTCTTCAGTAGTCCACTGGCGGTGCTTCATGGCCCAGGCAAGCATCTTTTTCTTATTTTGCCATCTTAGCAATGGCTTTCTTACTGCCACTCGACCTGTCAAACCTGCAGCTCAAAGTCTTCTCTTCACAGTTGAAACTGAGACTTGCTTACTTCGACCAGTGTTAAGCTGTGCTTGAAGCTAACACAATCTGTTCCAACACTGCTTTTATACAGACAGAGGGTTTGTAAGTAATCAACAAAAGTTGAGACACCTGTAAGAACAGTTAGCATCAACTTTCAAGGTTAATTTACTTCAATGCTGCAAAACAGCTGTAAGTTGTTAACCCGTTACTTGTTCCCTGAAAAAGGCCTTTTTCTATAACTCTGAAATGTACATTAATTTTTAGTTTTTGGTAACTTAAACTTTTTTTTAACCTCAGGCAGTTTACCGCTTACCTTTGCACCATTTCAGGTTATTCACTGTACTTGAACTGCTTAAATTTCAATAAAAACTGGAAAAATGGGGGTGTTCTAAAACTTTTGACCAGTAGTGTGTGTGTGTGTATATATTATATATATATATATATATATATATATATATATATATATATAATATAAAATAAAATGAATGTACACAAAAAGTTTAAATGATTAAGAAATAATTTATTTCAGGATGTTTCGAGCAAAAGTTCTTTTTCAGCTATGTAGAAAGAAAAGTAATCCCAGTGCAGTAAACTTGTTGGTTTTCAAAAATTATGAGGATGATGTCAGAATAGAATGCTCATTCCGAGAGGCTCCAAAGTTCCAAGTTTGAAGAGAAGCTTGCATTCTCTTTGTTTTGGAGATGGTGATGTCTTCAGCAACGTGATTATTGCTGTTGAAGTGTCAAGCTGCTGGAAATGTCAAGGCGTTGATTGGAATGCTTCGTAAATGTTCCACAAAATGATCTACTAAACATCTTTTAGTTTCCCCAATGTATAATTGATTGCATTTTGTGCAAATGATGCAGTACACTACTCCTTTAGAAGTACATTGAAAGGGCTGGTGGATGTGGAGTGATGATTTAGGACCTCTGATCTCAGTTTGGAAGTTAAAATATTTGTATGTTATACATCGTGGTCTGCTGCATGGGACTGAGCCTTTTAAGGTTCTGCAGAGGATCGAATTTAAACATTTAAAAAGGCACAGTCCTCAGACCACGATGTGCGATATGCAAATATATTAAGCAACAATATTTAGCAAATATATTAAGCAATTCTTACAAGAAAAACATTATGCTTTTTTTTGGTGAAGGGCAATAGTGCGTCAGTTTCTCTTTAGCAAAGCTGTGAACCTTATCTTTCTTCTTAAATGTCTTTCAGCTTTTACACTTTGGAGCTTTACTTCCTCAGAGATGATTTTCACACAAAGGGGCTCAATATAGTGAAGTTAGAGAATGAGAGAATTTGAGTTACATTCGAATGAGCTTCTCGCCAGTGGCATTGAAACCAAAATTAGGCAACTGAATTTTCCTGCATAGCACAGCCTCTCAACAAATACACTCTGTGTGTCCTCACACATCCTAGTTAATTACCCATCTGTGCTGCATATTGTTAAATATTATGGTAATGCTTTACATGCAGTGTCTCCAATTACAGTGTATTTACATAGTAGTTACTTAGTAAATACATGTGTACTTACACATGTTGTTATGGATAGTTATAATATACCTAATATGTAATTTTTTTTTATATGATATAATCCTAACCCTAACTCTTTTCTGATACAGTTGCATACTTACACATATCATGCAAGAAGATTTACACTTTAACATTTAACAGAGAGAAACCCTCAGTTTACTGAATTTGCTGATAGGACTTTATAAGGAAAAGCGTACAGTGCAGGCGTTCTATAATACTGCAGTTGGGTCTTTGTCGTTCGTGGTTCTATTGAAATGTGCCCTGCTTTTCAAATTTTGCAAGTAATAAAAGGAGATCATCACCAGGCCTCTCCTCCTGATCATCATTATCACCTTGTGACAGAGAGCCATAAAAACAAGTAAGCTCTTATGCACGGTGCATTAACCTTGCTTAAAAATAATTCAAACCTGTTTTTTTTCTAAACGCAGATTTTAGATAGCGATCACTAACAGTAATCATTATCTTTTAATCTTATTCACTTGTTTTTCCTGTGGCTAAACATAAAGTAAATGTGTGTCTTCTGAGTAGAACTGTTTTTCTTTTTTGCTCTTGTTGGTTAACGATGTATTTCTTTACACTGTGAAGTTTACAGGACTGGAAGGACCTCTTTCTACAGTAACGTTCTAGTACCTGATTAAGTTAACAACTTTTATGGTAAATGTCACAATGCACACTAAAGCTATTCTGTATCCATATATAAACCAGTGTCTTCTGTAATATACAACTAGTCTAGACTGCATATAATGTACAGTGCTATGTGATACTCTGCCATTGTGGATTTGGTTGCCTGGCAATTAGATGAGATGAGTTTAAAAGCTCTACAACCACTGATGCAGATGAACCCAGCTGGCTTGCATAGTGGTTAAAACAGGGTTGCAGGTTCATGCTTAGCCTCCTGTGATGGAAAGATGAGTTCTGGCGATGAACCTTCCTCCCGACCTGTCAGGGCACTAAAGAACGAGAGGAGAAGTATCTGGAAGGGCTGGCCTGACAGTTCGTTTCTGGGTCAGGGAAGTGGGTCAGCCTGGAAAGAAGCGAGACTCTGTTGTAAGACCGTATTGATTTGAAAGGTAAACGAGAAGCAGCTGCAAGTAATAAGGCAGCTGCAACTGTTTACCTAGATATCATGCAGGACTACATATAGGGGCCAGGGTAACGCTGATCTTTTCCTTCGTTTGGGTAAACGTTCGGAGAGAGAAGGAGCGAGAGAGGAGCTCTCATCGTTACAGAGAATTACGTGTTGTGTTTGTTTGTAATTGTCTGCGTTTTGCACCACCAGACAGTTAACTCACCTGTCCGGAGCTGTCGACCAGGGTCAGCACAATCCGGATCACCACTGCATGGAACCGTCACAAAATACAGTGTCTTCACCCACCACAAGCACGTCTGCACTCACCCAGGACTGGTGACCGTGTGTTCGTTTTGTTCGGGACTGTGCCCTTGCTATCCCCGCGCTTTACACATTGTTGTGTATAGCCGGGGATTTATTATTTAACGGTCACCAGACCTGGATTATAAATAAAAGCACCTTTTCACTGGAAACTGTTGTCTGCCTGTCACTCTTGCATCGCATCACTGCTATACCTGTTCCCCTCCACTAGCCACTTTGCCACACCTCCCCAAACTGACTTTGATATAATCAACACAGTAGAGCCACCTAATCAGTCAAATAATCTTATGGTGTGAACATCAACCAGCAGCTTACTGTTTGACAACCATGTTGGTAAAATAGACCGTATTGTTGTGATGAGCTACCAGGTATTTCTACACTTCATCAGTTGCTGCAGTAGATTTTTCCCATTGATTATTGCTTGACCAAGTTGTGAGGAGGGACCATTGGCACAGCAGTCTTTAAGCTACACTGTTATGCCGTAAATTTCTATATACATCCACTTTGAAAAACAGAATTCATAAGGCCACACTTTCCAAACAACACAAGTGTTTTGCTCATATTAGGCTTATTTGGGGATGAACAAGGTTAGTCAGTAATTTGTGAAGTGTTATAAATAATCATTAATTTGTTAGTGTACTAAAAAGTCGTGTCTGGCGTGGCTGGGGCTGACAGCAGTTTAAGGGGATTTTCAATTTAATTCATTATATCTGTTCGCGCATGTCCAATAAATTAATTTTGGGTTTATTTGTTAAAGAAAAAAGTGACCCCCCCCACCCCCACCCCCCCCCCCCCCCACCCCCACCCCCCACCACCACACACAAAAAATAATCCCCAAAATAGCTAGTAAATAAATTCTAATAAAGAAATACATCATGCAGGTTTGCCATCTCGTCATTAATGTACACAACTGTTCTATCCATTTGCTGGTTGTATGTACCAGTACTGTAAATAAAAAAAAGAGGAAGCTGTGCTTGTTTCAACACACTCAACCACATATATCACTGCAGATGAGTTTCCACCACTCAGTTCTTCAATTTGCAAGAAGCGACAAGGAGCAGCCTGGATGATTTCTAATATTGCGAGCATCTTTTAGAGAACTGCAGCTTTAAATCTCCAAATACTGTGTCTTTCATCTAATTTGTTAAGAATAGGAACATTTTATTTATTTTATTTAAATATTTGCAGACAGCTTTTTATGAGTCTAAACAAGAAAATACAAAAAAAGGTAAGAGTTTCATAACATTATTCATTAACATTATTATTATTATTATTATTATTATTATTATTAATTATTATTATTATTATTATTATTAGTAGTAGTAGTAGTAGTAGTGGTAGTATCTTTATTATCAAGTGCAGATTAAAAGGGGTATATGGATGTGAGCGCGAGGAAGTGCACAAATTAGTTCACAGAGATTCCAAATTGCTAATCAATCATTCAATTTGGAATCTCGGTACATCTGCACGTGAACTAATTTGTACACTTCCCCACGCTCACATATAAATACCCCTTTTCATCTGCACTTGAAGTGATTGGGCCATTCGCATCATCTAAACACCAACATTAACACACCACACCAAACACATAACACAAAATCCACACAGAGGAGGAGCACAGTGCCATAATGACAAATCTTGAGGTGCTCTAATAAATGTGCACAATACTGTATTTCTTTAAAAAAAAAAAAAAAAAAAAAAAAAACATTTGCAATTGTATGTCATATATTTAGAAAGCAATTTCTGGCAGAACACTATGAAATAATATCTGTATCTTTTTCTGAAGAAGGTTGGGTTTTCCCTGGGTGTATGTTATAAGTGTATTGCTGTGATCATATCTGTTATTACAAACCACACTAGATAAAAATATAATTTCAAAAAAATGGTAGCTTACTTCAATTAATTTATTATTAGCAGCAGGGATTATTTCAATTTCAAACTGAAGCAGTTCAGTAGCTGGTGTCTGACTCTTCATGATCTCTTTGTGCAACACAACAGTAAGCTCAGCTTCAGTCAAGATGGCTCTGAATGATAGCGGAACTGGTCTGCCTGGTTTTGATAGAGATCTGATAGCACCTGCTTCTGTATCCAAAGATTAGGCAAATGACTCATGTTGCAAAGAGTAACAAAAGCGATGCCTTTTAAACTCTGTAAAACCTATAATTTTGAGCATGTATCCCTCTAGAACAGGGTTTCCCAATCCTGGTCCTGGGGACTCCCTGTGCCTGCTGGTTTTCAGTCCAACTGGGCTCTCAATTACTTAACTAGACCTTTATTTGAACTGATAATTTGCTTAATTAGACCTTTTTTTAATTGTTTTCAGCTCTTAAACAGTTGCACAGTTCAAGTTACTTATAAAATGTTATAGCTAACTTGAAATCTACAACTGTTTAAGAGCTGAAAACAAGTAAAAAGGTCTAATTAAGCAAATTAACAGTTCAATTAAGGGTTTAATTAAGTCATTGAGAACTCAGAATGAAAACCAGCAGACACAGGGGGTCCATAGGACCAGGATTGGGAAACCCTGCTCTAGTTAAAATAACTTGCAGACTGAATTGAATAAAACTGAATAAAACTGGGTTCCTACCATGCTAGCCATCGAGGCAGATGTTTCAACATTTTTAGAACCCTGTACCGGCTTTCTCTGGCTTTCTCTCTGCCTGGGCAAAAACACTTCAGTCACCAAAGAAAAATGTTATATGCCAAGTCTTTTTCAATTTCTTACACATCTTGTAGTAGTTATACATTTAGCACTGCTGAATGTTGTATAGTGTTGAGGATGCAGTCAATAGTGTAGATGCATATATCCAAGACTCCTGGTAAGTAAAAATTATTCGTAAATATTTATGCAATGAGATCGGTAACAGACAGAAAGGAGAAAATCAGGGAGGACAAGGCAATAAAATTCCTAAAATAAATCTTATCCTTCAGGAAGATAAATACCAAGAATTTAAAAAAATCTAAAATGTTTTAGACCAGGTGCAAACCCATTTAAAGGTGTACATTTGCATATTCACTTCATATCTTTTGCTTTTTTCACAGGTGTTCTATGACAGTAATTATTATTATGCATAGTTACAATGTATTTAGCATGTACATCTTTTTGCACAACATATGTAAGTGCAAAATTGTATCAGAAAAGTGTTAGGGTTAGGTTTAGGGTTAGGGTTAGGGTTAGGGTTAGGGTTAAGGATAAGGTTAGGGTGAGGTTTAGGGTTAGGGTTAGGTTTAAGGTTTTATCATGCAAACAAAATTACACATTAAGTTCATTGTAACTATGCATAATAACATTGTAATTAGGTGTAAGTACACAAGTATTTACTATGCAACGACATGTCATTTACGTCATTAGTGACACTTTATGTAATGAGTTACCCTTTAATGTTTACAAAACTTAGTAACAGCTAAAACTGTCCTAGTCTATGTCATACTGAAAGATATGTGTCACAAAGGAACCAGCCTTGATAGGTCAAATAGTTTCATTTCTTGTGTTTGAATATGACTACATCAGCTTGTGATAGTGTTTGCAATGACAGGCTGGGTTCTTAAGTGGAAATGTATAGACTGGTGTACAAATCCCACTTCAGGTCATGTTACAACAAGTGATGCGTTATCTCACAGCACAGCCACCTCACTAACTGACACAGAAAAAGAGACCGAAGAACAAGCCAACTTCTAACTGATGAACGTGTGGTGTGAGAAACAAAGTTATTACATGCAAATTTCCAACATATGATAGTTACTGTGATTGTTTATATATGCTAGCACTTCCAATAAAGATTTTTTGTTATGAGTATAGTTATATTATCAACACAATCCCAACCTAACACTATACATTGTACATATTACTATTGTATTTAAATTGACAGTACTATATTATTATTATTATTATTATTATTATTATTATTATTATTATTATTATTATTATTATTATTATTATTATTATTATTATTATTTCTACTGCTATTATACCAAAGTAACAGTATAACATCATGCTTACTATTGTATTATTAGTACTAAATATTAAACATTAAATAACAATACAAGTAGTGTTCATAATAATTCTAACCGTACCAAACTAATAAGTCATAGTATGACATATTGACATAATAATGTTTTCTACCTTGATTAAAAATAGCCCTTGACACTATGGGTCAACTTTGTCACCTGTAAACGACAAGAAAAGATATTTTGCACATTTTGCCCAGAGAAGGATATGTTGGTGTAACAAGTGTTTGTGTGTGTGTGTGTGTGTGTGTGTGTGTGTGTGTGTGTGTGTGTGTGTGTGTTATGTGTAAAGACTAATGTTGTCTGTTTATTAAACCCAATTTAAAATAGTTGTATTTAAATTATAAATACAAACATTTTCAAAGTATGCTTCAAATAGGTGTTCTGTAGTCAATAACCTAAATTAAGGAAACACATGTTTCTTATGGTTATCTAAATGATTCTACTTATGTTTTTTAATTAGATACTAAACAATGACTTATTATTATTCTTATTTTATATTATTATAGTATTATTATTATTATTAATTATTAATATTATTATTATTATTAATTTAAACTAAACAGATGTACAATATTTATGGTCATTTAATTATTTTAATATTCTGAATACAGCCAAATAATCACGTGGTATTCTATTTTACACTGCAGCTTGAATTATTAACACTGTGACATTGCTTCTCTCTACTGATTAGAGCGAGATATAGCGAGAGAGGAAAACAGCTTTACCACACCACACGTTAATAGCAGCGAATAACTATTAGCTCTGTGTTGCAAACCTGCAAAGCCTATAACTAAGAAAATAAAAGGAATATTCAGTGAAGGAATCTTTCTTTGGACATGGCTGTGCGCACTTCATGAAAAACATTCGGCTCCTCTGAAGAGTATATCTAAAACTTCACCGGCTTATGGTAGAGCAGCACCCTTGCTTTTTTCTGTTATAATTAAAATACATTACCTATACAATGCAGCAGTGAATGTAACACACAAATGAGGTAGAGCATATTGAATGTTTTAAAAGGTGACACATTTTGACTCTTCAACTTGACTATTTCCCACTATTAATATGATTTTCTTAAAATGTGTTTGTCAGTTTTACCAGCAGTATGTTTTTTTTTTTTTTTTGGTAGCTGTAGTAAATGGAAGGCATTCCGTTATTCATAATGAATTTTATGAGGAGAGCTGTATCAGTATTTATCTCAGAATCCAGTACTGTGCAAAGAACAGCCCAGTGCTCTGTAAGTTTGATTTGCTGTGCATATGAAATCAAACCCCTGTAACTGAAAATTATGGAAAATTGTCAAAATAGGCAAATCAGTGAGTGTCTGATTTAATGGAAGACTTTAATAGGCCACACATGCAATTCATTTAAAATAGTAAGTAAATGAACACATAGCCACAAATGGTACCATGCATGCCACTTTCTAGAAGTTGTTTAAGACGCCTAATTAAAGCACAAAGTGGTCTAACATGTTCACCTATATTACTGATGAACTGAAATTGAAATTCTTATTATGTGTATAAAGGATATAAATGACTAATCATGAATACTTTGCACATAACTGTATATAAAGTTACCGTATGGGTGGCTTTAACAGTACTGTTACCATTGATCTTATAATTATAACTGTTTTGTATTTTTAATGACAGCATAGAGATGGAGACCGACAATGAAACAGAATATTATTATTACTATGAAGAGGCGATTGATCTGGAAGCACCACACATCCTCTCCATTGTGCTTTACTCGATTGCCTTCTTTCTGGGCACGTCAGGAAATGGCCTGGTCATCTGGATTACCGGTTTCAAAATGAAGACGTCTGTCAACACCATTTGGTTTCTAAACCTGGCCATGGCTGATTTCATCTTCACTTTATTCCTGCCTCTCAGCATTGCCTACACCGCCATGGGCTTCGTCTGGCCCTTTGGCTGGTTTCTGTGCAAACTCAACTCCTTCATAATGGTCCTGACGATGTACAGTAGTGTCCTCATCCTGACGGCCATCAGCATTGACCGCTCCCTCTCAGTAGTGGCTGCTGTTTGGGCGCACAACCACCGCTCGCCCAAGAAGGCTTGGTTCACTTGTCTGATACTATGGGCATTGGCTGGGGTATTTAGCTCTCCGTATTTGAAGTACCGGGATGTGGTAAAAATCAATGAAACAATACAAAGGTGTTCCTACAACTTTGGTAATGGTTACTTAGACATGCCTGGAGACACACATAAGGCACTGACCATTACTCGTTTCCTGTTTGGTTTCCTGCTTCCCATAATCGTCATCATCTCTTGCTACACTGCCATCGGTTACAGATACAGCACCATCCATCGCAAGAGATCCTTCAAACCCTTCAGGGTGATTGCTGCAGTCATTGTGACCTTTTTCATCTGTTGGATTCCCTTCCACATCTTCCAGATACTGGAGTTAATAGCGCTGGATGATCAGTCTTCCCCTTCTAAGGTGGTAAGCATTGGGGTCCCGGTTTCCACCAGCATTGCTTTCTTCAACAGCTGTCTCAACCCGGTCCTTTATGTCTGCATGTGCCAGGACTTTAAGGAGAAGCTAAAGAAGTCCTTCCTTAAGGTGTTTGAGAGCGCCTTTACAGAAGAGACAACACTCTACCACTTGAGCAGCCGTCGATCCACTGTCCAAATGGAGTCTTTAGTTGGAGGGCAGAAGATTGAGGAAACCAGCCCTGAACCAAAGTGATTGTGAACCATTGTGTGTGTGTGTGTGTGTGTGTATATGTGCACAGCTATGGGCAAAAGTTTGGCATCACCTTGAATTTTAGGATTGAGACATAATACTATGAACATAACTAAGATTTTTCATTTTTTGTCAGTTTTTCATTAAGTATATGCAAAACTACAAAGCGGTATATAATTCAATATGTCAATTTAACATTATTCAGCAGCTATTAATTAATTCTAGAATGATGCTAAACCTTTGGCCATAAAATCCACAGCTGCTTTCCTTAACAAATTATGGATAATAGTCAATTGGTTAACTGCTTGTTAAAGTTAATGACACCTCGATAGAAATGGCTTAACCAATAGCTTTGTGATGGGGGTATAGAGGGGTAAGAAAGCAGAAATAACAAAATGAAACCAAAACTCGAGTAAGAGATCTAGTGTTTGTTCCACACAAAGAACTTAGTTAGTGCTCCAGCGGAGAGCTCGGTTTATTTTGTTTGTTATATTAGCGGTTGTTTCGCCAACACAATGTAAGAAAAATCAAACCCACACATTTAAAACTGTAAATTAAGACTCCAGCCTGATAATTTCCAGAGTGTGTTTCCTCGGCCACTTTGTCACATTACAATTAGCAAAAGTATGCCGTCAGCAGTTTAAATACAGTGTAAAGATTTCAACGGTGCTCATTCACCGAGGACAATACAAATCAAATCGTCGTGGGTAAGCAGCTTGTTAAATGATCACGATGATGTTCACTCAAGGCTGCAGAATCCTATTTTATTACAGTATACTTGAGCAGCAATCATCTCATGAGGGTGCCTAGTTTAACTGTTGTGTGGTGTTACGTGTAATGGCCTTTGAATTAAAATGACATCACAATACAGTATTTTACTGTCAGGACTACCATTGCATTTAAGCATCTATGGCTTACTTATTTTCTGTTGCGATGCAAATCTCACAGTTTTTCATTAAGCGGAGATGCAAAGCTCTGCAATCCCCCCCGCCCCCTCCTCCTCCTCCTCCTCCTCCTCCTCCTCCTCCTCCTCACCGCACTGTGCCACAATCCCACTCCCTCTACATGCATATCACACAATAACACAGCTGCACTCAGTATGTATTCAATGAAGGTGTGTTGACTTTATTGAAACACATTTTCACTAACAGAGAACACAAAAAGCATGCCTGCACAATGCAGTGGCGCAGTCACGTTTGATTACAAACAATGCAATGTTTCCTGCATCATTGCACTATCCACGTTGCGTACGTGCCTAATCACGCGAGATAAGATCAAATTCAAAAACAGATTTTATTGGCGGTACGTGTCATTGCACTTGATCAAGTACCGTATTACATGTAGTCAGTTTGCCCCAAAAGGATTCTTATAAGCGGATTGATTGAATTTTACAAGCACATTATTTTACATTGGTTGGCACAGGAATGATTTGGTCCCAGTGGTTTTGATCACTATATGTGGTTGATTCTTACATCCGTGATTCTTATAAACAAACTGCACTGTATATATACCCAACACCAAATTGTCCAAGTGTAATACAGAGCACCCCTATATCCAAACAGATGGTGGAAAGACTGATCAAGTGATTTTTGCAATTCTTTTAAGAAGACAGGCGTAACTGTTTTTTAGTTATGTGGTGGTGTGTTTGCGTGGATATCCTCCAATGTCTAAAGTCCTCGAGGTGTTGTTCCACTGGGGCTAGCAGTATGGTCTGTATAGCTTATTCTTCTCATTGACACAGTGAATGATACATGTATATGGTTTGCCCCCAAGACAGTAGCATGCTTCCAGACCTCATACAACATCCAAAATATATATTGGAATATATATTGAAGTGGTTTGCAGAACATAGTAGCATAGTCTTAAAATGTCAAACAGGCCAGAGTAAATTCCCCATGTTAAAGCCACAGTATATACACCACATCCAGCTTTGGGAAACAGATTGGAATCATTGCAGAAAAAAATCAAAAGCTGAGATTGAGTTAATCAGTGAATCTGGTTCTAATACACCTACAGAAAGATACATAATATTTATTTAATGGAACCTGGGCACTTGGATAATGTGAACAGTACAAACTCAGCACTGCCACAGGTCTTTAGTTTATGGATTATGGAGGCTTAATAGATATGAGTACCATATCAAACTACTGTATGTTATGTAAAATTGACAAAACATGTAATCGCGTTCAAATTGGGTTGGATTAGTTAGTCACCCAAAGATCCCTGTGTATGCTTAGATGTATTAATGGGAATGCTATCTCACTATAAGCCAGCAATAGCTATTTGGGTTCAATGGGCTGTTTCAATGTTCAGGTATGGGAATGTATCCGAGGGGCCAGAATGTATGAGCAATATTTCCACATATATTCAACCTTTTCAGCACTTCCCTTGTGAAATGTTCCTCCAGTGGTACAGTACTGCAGGCGATTTTGGAGGGGAATTACATTTTGTTTATTACTGGTTGTTGTCAATTGAAATGTTTTGTGCTTTCTTTGATATGTAAATAGATTGCTACTGCAGCTTCTGCTGCCGTCTTTATTTTTTCATGTCAGGTTCATTTATAATTTAGAAAATACTGTTGGCTAGTTTCACAGACCCCTATTGGCCATAGTCTTGGACTGCCCAATGTTATATTAGGTAAGGTAATCTGATATTAGTGCTGATCATGGTCTGTGAAACCAACTGTAAAAGAAACCTAAATAAATTCAAAGGCAGATGTTTCGACTAAACCCTTTTTCCATGCCATGGGAAAGTGTGATTGAAACAGCATCAACATCATTGCTTAATTTCTGTTAATAACCAATGGCCTCATGTGTATAATGATAATGACTATGCTGTTAAAGTGTAACTTTTATTATTGAAATCAATTAAAAAAATTACTTTTTAAATTCTGCTTAAATCATTGCTGTGTGCTCCTTCACATAGAGAGATACATACATAACTTAGCTTTCTTACAATAGAGATAGATAGATATTAATAAATAATGCTTACTGGTGGGAAAAAAAATGTATATTAAAACAGAAAGTACAATTTTCTTGTCTTTTTTTTTTTTTTTTTTACTTCTTGATAGTTAGTCACACCTCTTGACTAAAATATAGTTTCCTTCCTGCTGAAGAAACTGTCCCTATTTCTCAACCACAAAGAAACAACCCACAATTATCACATTCAGCAGAATACCAAGAATATGCAGACTTGACAAACAATAAAATCTTAAACATCGAGCAGGAAATCAGTTCTGACAAGCTTGTATACAGGGCGTCTGGTTTGCTTCCATTGTGAAGAGTGTTACAAATTCATGTTTTGTGTTGGACAGTGTGATAAAGTGAGAAATGATCAATATTGTAAAATTCCCTCCCGACCAAAAAGGGTGCTGTGTAAGAATGATGGTATGCTGCCTCCTACATGAGCCGCCTCGACGGTAAGTGGAAACCGAAAGGTGACCATATTAGGGGGAGGGCACAGTTGCACGTACCTGGAGAGAACTCCATTGCAATCAACTGCAGGACAGCCCCTTAGTGGAGAAACCACAGCTATGGGTTGATTACAGTTAGCAGTTTTCTGGGTACATGCAACTACGCACTCCCTCTAATATGGTCACCTTCCGGTTTCCACCTACTGTCAAGGAGGCCCATCTAGGAAAAATGCAAGCAGCATTTTTGTAGAGAGTGGTGAGGGTATGGAATGGGCTATCTGCCATGTTGTTGAGGCAGAATCACTTTGAAGTTTCTGAGATCATTCAGCTACCTACTAGAAACCAGACAAGCATGGGGTTCTGAATGGCCTCCTCTCGTTTGCAAATGTTCAAACAAATTCTGTGGTTTCACCTATTCAGTTTCACTCAAGAGACAATGCTGGTATTCAAGTTAGTTGTGCAATTTGCCTGACCAGATGTCAGTGTGGCAGTATTTGAATTACAGCTATGGCCAAAAGTTTTGCATCACCTAGAATTTTAAAAAAAAAAAATTATATATATATATATATATATATATATATATATATATATATATATATATATATATATATGAACATAATTTAGATCTTTTATTTTATGTCATGTAATCAATAAACTACAAAATGATATTGCAAAAAGTGCACTGGAAGCTAAAATAGTAGTACAATATTTCAAGTTTTGCATTACCTTATAGAATTTACTAATTTTGGTTCATAAAGACGAATGAAACCTGCTGAATAATGGTACATTAACATATTGAATTGCATACCGCTTTGTAGTTTTCCAAAAAATGTTGAATTCCTCACCCCCAGTCATTTAGCATTTGTTCAATAGATTCTATTTAAAGTACAAGTTTTTGTCTAGTCAGTCAATGAATCGCTCAGATCTCTACTGTACATGAAAATCAATTTCCTCAAACAGGAAAAACAGGCAGAAATAAAAGTTGTGACTGGGTTCCACTTTTTTTTTTCTTTTTACATGTTTTTATTTTATCCTGGATGACAGAAAAAAAAAAGAGTTTTCTTAAGTTCCAGTATTTCTTTTGATTTTATGTCAATTTGAAGCTTGTTAAAGATGTGAGAGAATGGCACAGCATAGAGACACGGAGTCAGCAGAGAGACAGAGAGAGACAGAGAGAGAGAGAGAGAGAGAGAGAGAGAGAGAGAGCGCAGGATAATCTTGAATATGAAATGTTGCAAGTCGTACAATTAAGTCTTTAAAGGTATGGCTAAACACCATCATTATAGAAAATTATAACAACATGCTGTGTTGCTGCTGCCACTGTCACTCAGACCTTGTTCACACATACAAACCAGAGAAGTCAAATGAGGAAATTAAGATCTCTTTTGTGGCAAAGTGGGGTTGATTTGACACATTCGAGACATTTTCAGTGTTGTCTTGTGTAAACAATAAAACTTGACCCCAGGAGTGCTAACTGAACACTAAACTTTGCAAGTCCTTAACTATAAACTGATTGGCTAAGACATTTGCCAGTACCAAAACACACGCTAATATATACACACACACACACACACACACACACACACACACACACACACACACACTTTTCGAGTATAATATCATACCTTTTCAAGGTCTGCACACAGGTCTCTTCCCCAGGCTTAGCCTTAACACAGACCAAAGCAAACTTTTCAGACCTGCTTTATATATACCTGCCTATTTAATTACAGGCAGGTGTTTCGAATTAAATTAAGTAAGACAATTACAATTCATTATGTGGTTGTGCAAAAACAGCCACAAAACAACACTACCCAGTATACAGTGCCTATATATATATATATATATATATATATATATATATATATATATATATATATATATATATATATATATAGTACCAGAGATGTGGGATGGTCACGAATGGTAAATATGTGGGTCCTAGCATATTATGCTATACAGGACCAGGGCACTGGAAAGTGCCAGATTGAGCAGGGAAAGACTACATCTCCCAAGAGACAATGCAGGAGGTGTAGTTAATAGGGCCTACAAAAATGGCAGCCACCAAAGAAACTACAAGGGCCAGGAGTACATAGGGTTTAAGTGAAATGTAAACCAGCACATCTGCAGGTGTTTAAGAGGTGTTAGTTTTGTAAGTGGCTGGGCTGGTTGACAATAAAAGGAAATTGTCTCCTTTGCTCAGGGTCAAGCTGGGGGAGGCTTATGGTGGTTGCAGTTAGACTTTTTGGAGAAAGGAGAAGTTAAGGAAAAGACAAAAAGAAATACAGAGGAACAGATTTAAAACTGATAAGTAGCTTAGCTACCAAGTGTATAAGACAGATACAAGAGAGAGCGAGAGTGAAGTCAGATCTCCTAACGGAGATAGATATTGTTTAGGTTTTGTTTTGTTTGGTACAAATACAGACACCGTGCTGTTTTATTTCATTTCTGTGGTCGTGTGATTCTATCTTACATCAAAGAAGACAGTGGAAACAGTCCTGCAAGTGGCAGACTTGCCTCGTTGTGTCACTAAATATATATAAACATTTACCCTAACAGAAAACATTTATTTAGATTTATTTTTTAAAGTTTCAAAAACTCCTGAGCTTTAAATAGCAGCAGACAAACAGGATACTGGTGGCAGATAATAGTATGCAAGTGTAGCAGAGGAAACAAATCTAGCTTCTTCTCTACCTCAGCAGCTGTACAAAAACACCAAAATAAACACTATTTACATGTCTCATAACCCCCTCCTTAGAATTAATCCACCTCTGCATTTGCACCTTTCAGGTTTAAAACACATACACAGTAATAGCGTCACCCTTTCCTTTAAACCCCAGCCAGTAAAAAGAAATACTGCATCTAACTAGACGAGGTTAATCCATGTTTGTTTGTTTTTTTCCTTGGTTAGCTTCTAAATGAAATGGGTTTAGTGGTCTCATCTTCACCTGGCTATCGCCACCAGCTTTTTTTTTTTTTTTTTTTTTTTTTAAAAACAATAATTTTGCACTTCGTGCAGCTACAAAAGGAGTGCCCCCTCCCCTCTCCATAAAAGTTCCAATATTATTATTATTATTATTATTATTATTATTATTATTATTATTATTATTTATTATTATTATTATTTATTTATTTATTTATTTATTTCTTAGCAGACACCTTCCAATATCACAGAACAGAAAATCACATGACAGTTAAGAACAGTTATAAAGTACAATAAAATCAGTAGAAAATGAGATCAAATTTAAAAAAGACAAAATAAAGAATACAGTAACTAATTACATTTAAGAGTGAGTTCAACTAAGAGCATCCAACTTATAGTAAAAATATTTGCTTATACAAGTCCATCAAGAGCACATAGTAAGTATGATAAGTGGATAAGAACAACTTCAAATAACAGCAGCTACCAAGAGTGTGAATATGGATATCCAAGTACAATCAAGCGCAAGATACAGTGAATAGTTATAATTAAGAGCAGTATAAGAATATGGCAAGGTATGCAGCAGTTCAATATGAGTACAAGCTTATGGAAGTACTGGTACAAAAGGGTGCCAAATTGTCAAGTATAGTCGAGAGTGGTAAGGTTTACAGATGAGTCCTAGGTCAGCGAGGGAGGAAAGGAGAATAGAGTGGTTGACTGTGTCAAAGACAGCAGAGAGGTCGAGAAGAATTAGGACAGAGGACAGGGAGGCAGCGCAGGCAGAGAGCAGAAAGTTGGTGACTAAGAGATGACAGGTTTCAGTGGAGTGTGCCAGGTGAAAACCAGATTGGAGGTGGTCGAGCAGAGAATGTGTTGACAGGAAAGCAGAGACCTGGTTCGTTAGGGACATTTATTTAAAGATAAGAGAGAGAAACATGATATGACATCATGTTTCCCCCTTATTCCCAGTGGAGCACTTTGTGTAAGCAATCTTCACCTTAATCTTCATCCATTTGGTCACTTGTTCAGATTTGTGCTGTGAGAAGTTAACCCAGGGTTGTTTAGAAAATGACACGTTATGTGGTTATTGGACACAAAATCAGTTCTGAATTTCAAAAGTCACTGAGTTAAATTAAAAAAAAACAACATATGTGAAATGGCCCTAAATATGTCAAAAAAACAACAAAAAAAACAGTGAACGTTTTTTTAGCATTTAAAATGTTACAGTTTGCATTATAATGTTGATAACATGCCATTATCTCATAAAAAAAAATCAATGTTAATTACGTTTTACTCCAGTAATACAGGGAGCCAATGTGATTGTGTGTGGGTTTATAAGCCCTGCCTTTAAAACTATCAAGTAGCCGTTGATCCTAGCAACTAGTAAAGGAATAAATCCTGAAGCAGTCCCTTTGTGTACTTTAAAAGCTAGGTGAGCTTATGTACACAACACGTCTCCTTTATCAAATCATGTGTGCACAGCAAACATTGTAACTGGCTTTGGAAGAACAAAAAAAAGTTTGCACGAAAACGTTTCTCTTCACTCAAGGCGGTTGGATTCAATGAAAGGTTTGACGTCAGGACAAAAGGTGCAGTAAATTTGTTTGTCTTTGTCGGTAAATTAAGAGCTTGTGAAAAGTTGGTGGCAATGGCCTGGTTGAGATGTATTTCTTGGTTTTTTGTACTCTTTTTTTTATATATTATTGTTTTATGTTTATTAGAGGATGCATTGGTACGTCAAGCACCCAGGTTAAAAAATACATGGACATCTAGGAAATGCTGAGCTTTCATTTAGTTTGTGGGTAGCTATGTAAACCTCTACTGTTAGATAGATAGATAGATAGATAGATAGATAGATAGATAGATAGATAGATAGATAGATAGATAGATAGATAGATAGATGCATCCCACCCAGTCAGTTCTGAGTTTAATCAAGCATTGAGTGATTTTGTTGAAGAACGGAGAAGTGTGGAAAAGACTTGAACAGTTTAAAAAAACATCTACTGAATGCATGTGAGTTATTATGGTCAAGATGATTATTGATTAACTGTAATATTTTGGACTAACTTGGTGAATGTGTGTGTGTGTGTGTGTGTATTTTTTTTGGGAATCGAATGTACACAAAAGGTATATATATATATATATATATATATATATATATATATATATATATATATATATATATATATATATATATATATATTATGTTATTGATTGTTAATTAAGTGTCAAGATAAATTTAAGAATTCAATTGTGACTATTTTGTTAGTTTCAATTACTTTAACTGCAATACGATCAAATACAGTTGCTGTTTATTTCAAATTTGCATTTTGTCAAACATTGATACACTTGTACTACTAATTCTATTTCATGAGGTGTGGGAACATTAGTTAAAGGCAGATGACAGTATCTCATGTTTTGTATCTGGTTGCAAGACATACAACACTGACTGTAAGCATGGTCACACAGGGCAGTCAGGCATAAAGATATATTAGACTTCCTGTTTTATTGTCTAACTTTATTTTTAAAAATCTGTGATTCTTCAGATGACTTTTTTCTCATTATTTAGTGTTGTGCTACCCTGCCTAGTTACTTTTTTATCCAAAGTGTCTTACAGTGACCACAGGGTGAACTATGTATCACAACTGCTGCTGCAGAATCGCTTGCAATACATCTCATCCAAGGGACAGAGAACATGGAGGTTAAGTGACTTGATCAGGTTCACATGCATAGTCAGTGGCTGAGCTGGATTGAACCAGGAACCTCCTGCTAGCAAACCCCTTTCTTTAACCACTGAACCACCAAGACTAATTAAAAAATGCTGATACACCAATCAAAACAGGTGTGGATTGATGAGACAGACAATTTGAATCTAAAGGGCAGTACCATTTATTTCAGAAGCTTGTCAATCATTCCTCATAAAGCACTTACCAGGAGCCCATGGTATATAAAGTATGAACAACGGTGCCTGCCTTGGTTAGCGAACTGACACAAACAGAAACACTGTGCTAAATATTGTCCTGCCATGTCTGATTGTCTTAACACATGGAGGTACATTGTGTTCTAAAAACTGAAGGCCATTAAGTACTCAGGTCACTTGTCCTAATTTATTGGTGTTATTAAAATGTGACACCGTCATGCTACTTTAGCTGTAGCATGACTGTTTTATAGGCTTGGGAAATTAAAAAAACTTTGAGATCCGGCCATTGTGAACACAGAGTGGGGTATCGTTTTCAGATATAGAGTAGAAACGTTGTCGAGGTCATATTAATCTTTGGTCTGAAACTGCTTCTGGGTGGGCAAGCTGAGCTTTCAATGCAAGTGAGATTACGATTTAATACTATAAGAGACTATACTATTCTGTAACACTTTACCTTGTGTCTCTTATCACTGTGAATTTACACAGTAGTTACTTAGTAAATACACGGGTACTTCACTTATGCATAGTTACAATGTTATTATGCATAGTTACAATATACCTCATTTGTACATTTTTTTTGCATGATATAACCCTAATCCTAATCCTTTTCTGATACGATTGTGTACTTACATATATTGTGTAAATACACAGCAATTAGAGACACAATGCAAAATGTTACCCCTTTCTCCAGTGTGACCTTCTCAGACTGTTTGCTTACAGATTAGCGTGTAGTCATGATCATTTAATTTCCTCATTTCACTCCTTTGGTTTGTATGTGTGAACAAGGTCTGAGTGACAGTGGCAGCAGCAACACAGCATGCTATTATAATTTTCATAAAACATAAAATCAAACTAAATACTGTAACTTAAGAACACACTTTAATTTTGTTTTTTTTTCTGTCATCAAAAGCTGTCACCACTATGGCTAATATGAAAAAAAAACAACAAAAAAAAAACAAACTTGGGTTTAAATCTAGCTACAGTAGAAACCATGCTACAAAATAAATAAATAAAAATGCTGGTGGAAACATATCCTTACTCCAGGGATATGTTGGGAAAGCTGATTTGGGATGTAGAGGAACATGATCTAACTCACTCTGAAATGGGACCAGTAACAAGATTCTTGCATCGTAACTTCAATAATTTATTTCGGGTCATCGTGCACATTGCTGCATACCAGCCCCTCTGGATAATATTAGTACTTTTTTGTTTCAGGAAAGAATGGAAGAGATTGACGTCACTCCTTCTCCCTCAAGCTTCTCATCCTACCTCAAAAGGGGATCGAACGGATCTTCTCAAGCAGAGGAAGTGATGCACATCGTAGCCGCTGCTGTCTACACCCTCATCTTCCTGCTGGGCACCACCGGAAATGGCCTGGTCATCTGGATCACTGGTTTCAAGATGTCCCGAACAGTCAACACCATCTGGTTTCTCAACCTGGCCATCGCCGATTTCATTTTTGCTGCCCTGCGGCCTTTTGCAGTGGTCAGGGAAGCGATGAGGTCGCATTGGCCCTTTGGCTCAACTCTCTGCAAGGTCAACGGCTTTGTTAAGTACCTTAACATGTACGCCAGCGTCTTCATCTTGACAACTATCAGCATTGACCGCTACGTTTTGGTGGTTCACCCTGTTTGGTCGAGAAACAACCGGTCCACTAGAAAGGCTTCCATCATCACGGTAGTTGTGTGGATCATTGCCACCTTCTTCAGTGTGCCTTATATATTTCTGAGAGATGCAGTGATGGATTCAAGAGATCACAACAAGACAAGATGCGACTTCAGCTTTCTCGAGGGCTCTGATGATAAAAGGAGAATCAATCTGGCTTTGTATGTTACTCGCTTCACCTTTGGATTTCTAGTACCCTTTTTGGTCATAACCACCTGCTATGTGATTATTTGCTTGAAGATCAAAGACAGAAACTGGTCCAATTCAAACCGGCCCTTCATAATCATAGTGGCTACCATCGTCACCTTCTTTGTGTGCTGGATGCCCTACCACGTCTTCAACTTTTTGAAGACTACCAACCTCCCGAAGCAGTTTCTCAAAGTTGGCTACAGGATATCCACCAGCATAGCCTACCTTAACAGCTGCCTCAACCCTCTTATGTACCTTTTTGTGGGCTACAGTTTCAGAAAAAGGGCAGGTGTATCTCTTCTTTCAGCCCTCAAGAGTGTTTTTGCTGATGACCCAAACCAGGCAAAAGTGAACTTAAGTTCTGAAAGCGTACGTCTGACGCTGCGTAAAATGACCGATACATTCACTAGTAAAGAATAACTGTTGACTGTGCTCTGCTGTTGCCAAGCAAGTTGCCCATCATTTGAAAGGTCCAGTCCTTCACCCATGACAAATCTTCATTGCTGGCACTGCCTCACGTAGCAGACCATTGTCATTTTAATTAAAACAACAGCCTAAACATCCAAGTCCTGTACTGTCAACTTTCTAAATACATGTTGCTGTTAAACCAGCGTTTATTTTACTAAGTATTTATTCACAATAGATTGGGACATGAGAAAAGGTAAGGAATCCAGCATTTGCTAAGGATAGTTGTGGCATTTCATGAAATGTTGTAAACCTAGAGATTGGTAGTTTATTTGACCTCTGCTGCACTTACATAAATTGTTTGTGTTCATTCTGTTTCATGTTTTTTTTTTTTTTTTAATGTTTTTTTTAAAAGGTTAACTGGCATAAAGTCAGTGTAAAGAAGTAGTCGAGCTGGTAGTCTGAATAAAACAGTCATTTTGAAGTTGTCACATGGCCTTGGTATAGGTCAAACACTCTGCAGCCAGGTCTCTCCTGATAACTACTTTATCAGTCAAATGAATGAAAATGAAAAGTCATGACTCAAACTGAGAACTCTTCAGCTAAACTAGCTGTAATCTAATAAAGCCACAAGGAAATGACGATTAGCTGTATGGATTTCTGGTTGAGTCTACCAAGTTTGATTTCATTGCATAGTTGATTAATGAGCAGAGTACTGTACATCGGTATATTAATATCAGATGTTGACAACTTCAGATGACATGCACTTGCATATTACATTTTCAAGTTGTATTTGTGTTTGTCTCCCAATGTACTGCATACAATATTGTACAGTAATTGCACGACTGGCATACTCTGTGAAAAAGAAATACCTCATTGCTTTGCTACCCCATGTGACCACTGAAATGTGTTGTTAAATAAAATTTTACCAAAAAAAAAAAAAAAAATTCATTTTGGGGTTCCATTTAAATTTAGCTGCAGGACAAAAATAAATGTGTGTGCTGATACTTGTAAACATAATTGCCTTTAATAACTTTATAGGTTTTAAATAAATCTATTCATGTGCTGAATACAAAATGAGAAAAGCTGTCCTTCCCTCACCTTTACAATTGAGTACCAATCAATGGCAATTAATTTCAACCCTCATCTGGAGCACTGACATTTTTACTGCTGTACCGAAACTTCAAACTATTACATAAATAAATAAAAAGAAAACAGGTTTGTTCAAAATTCTGGGTGTGATAAAAACATGCTGCTAATCATTGCATATCTCTTTGAGTTTCATCATTTGTTTAACAAGTTAGTGTCCCAAATAGTTGAAATCCTTGCACAGGAAAACAACAGAATGAAGTTAAAAACGCTGTTTAAATATGAAACGGTCATTCAGCACTTCTTTTTCTCAACTTGAATTTGATGGGACAAGAAGCCAATCTTTGCACCAAGAGTTTTTCTTTCTCTGTATCAACAGGACACTATACACCCGCAGAGGTAAGGTTTGTTTTTAAAAGGTCACTTCTGTTTTGTTTTTTTTGTTTTTTACAGTAAATAATTTCTGTATTATCAGTTACATGTAGCAGGAACTATTTACTGGCCTTGTAAATCTCGACTCAACTAACAACAAGAAGTACAGTTTGTGAAAAGAACAAAACATTCCGGTAGAAAGAAATGCATCATAAAGATAGCACGCATGGATTTGATTGCATATCAGTTATAGCCTATGCTATTTAAGGAGTGATTTTTAGAAGTTAAAAGCTAATATTTTAAATACATGACAAACAACCTGTTATAATAAAAACATTATACAGCCACTATATATTGTAGTTATTATTAGCCTATATTGTAGCTCAAAAATGGCATAGGCTTTCAAGCAGGCCTTGTAGTTCTGTTGTACTGGAGTTGAAGGCCGGAGTACCATTGCTAGGAATGAAACGGCAGAGAACCGTAGCAGGGGAAGGATGGAGGTAGCAACAAACAAACTTTGAACACTCAGACTAGGTATTAATAGGGGCAAAATTTTGGACTATACAGAACAAAAACAAGGATGTCTTACCTGTTTCGAGAAAATTCATATTTGGAGGTAGGAAAGAAATTCACTTTTCTGATGCAAATGTTTTGTTGTTTATCTATAATATGAAACAATCACTTCTGTGCAATTGTTTGTGTTCACTCCTTGTTGTTATGCACATCACTACTTGCCTGGTCGAGCTAGTAAAGCTTGAAACAAGACCTTAATCCTTACCCACCCCTTTCATTTTGTACCGTTGCTTGTGTTTCAGTGCTTTCAGATACAACACTATACACAAAAGATTTCTGCAGTTTACAGAACTATTCGTTATTGGTTAATAGGCCTGCATTGTAAAGATCTGTCAACTCCCAATATAGATTTCCTTTCAAACTTCTGAGCAAGACAGTCACTAGCACGTTCAATATGGCTTTTCCAAACCCACAGATTTTCTGTCAGGTAACTTGTGCCGTACATTTTGGCAGAGACCAAATAAATAACTCCTGTTATTTTAAATACATTTTCTCCTTTAAAAAAATCAGACTCAATTAAAGACTAAAATAGTGGTTTAGGAGTGTTAGTATATACTAGAAATAAATACCCATGGTTCTTTTACAATTTAACATACAATAACATAGTAATTATAGCTTACTATGGGACTTATACAGTACTATTCAATCATTTAAAGAAGAATGTGTATACTTTTCAAGGGATCTCTGATTTAGGACTGAACTGAGAAAGTTATATACTGTAACGTCTTTAAAATTGTTTTCAAATGCGGTGATCTGGGGTTATTGTTTAAGTCAAACCAGAAACTAATCATAATTTAATCTTCTCTCAGCCGTGCACTAGAAGGGGGTATTAAAACATCTTTCTTTTCAGTTCAGTATTACACAGCAGTTCCAGTAGATCGCAGTGAAGAAGTATTTTACAGGTAACATTCTACAAGTTTTATAATACGTTTATAAATATAATTTCTAGTCATCTTTAATGTCAGCCAATAAATAAAACATACACATATATACATCTATTTCAATACAAATGAGCTTTGTGATATTTATAATTTATTTTAATTATTAAATGAACAACATATTCATATAAGGTCAAAACTACAGTAAGAGGGACTACTGTTGCTACTGAACTTTATTCTCAAAGTATTTACTCTAAATACTTTTCAGAAACTTAGGTATGTAATGTTGGGGGCTTGCAATTTGTCTTAAGTTGTTTTTAGGCTCCTTATTTAAAGGATGCAGATTGTGTCCGTCTGTCTCTCTCTATATGCCGAACACTGAAAATGGAAAGAAAAATGGAAATTTTATTTGCAATTACCTTGTGGTCGTCTGTATCGTCTAAATAGCATAGCCTACAGCACCAAATAATTATATATTGCACACAGACGGACTCCATTTAATTTATTGTGTGAATTTTCAATTGGTTGCACCTGAGCTTATGTAGGAATGTCATAGCAAAAGGGGTGAATACTTATCTAATGAAGACTTTTGACCCCATTTTGTCACACATTGAAAGTGTTGAGTAGGTTGTGTAAACCAAAGGGGAAAAAAAAAATCCCATTTAAATGCATCAACATTTCAGGTTGTAACACAACAAACTGTGAAAACGTCCAAGGAGGGTGAATACTTCCTATAGGCACTGTGTGTGTGTGTGTGTGTGTGTGTGTGTGTGTGTGAGATATATATATATATATATATATATATATATATATATATATATATTATATATATATATATATATATATATAAAAGAGTTTTACCCTATATATTAAATTTATGATACTAAATTAGATGTTTTCTATCTACTAAAAGCTTTCATATGAGTTTGCCTGTTTAAAAAAAAAAGTAATAAGTCAACTGTGGAGCAACAACAATCCAATAAAAGCTCTGATTAGTCTTGGCTCAGATGAAGTGGAGAGGTTAAGTATTGTGGGTTCTTACAAACATTAAACTACTCATGAGTCAGACCATTTCGACTGAGAAGAGCAACTCAAAAGTTTACAATCATTGTGTGGATGTGGATTTATACTACAGCTAAAATGTAGTTTTTTTTTTTTTTTTTTTTTTAATGTATTTATGATGTATCTGTGGTGCGCTGAGAAGCCTGATTAAAGACAATATAATGAATAAGGCAGGCGAAAGTTGCTTCATTTGAGGTGCTAGGTTTGAAACTAGTTCTGAATGATTGAATAGTTATTGTTGCTGAAATAAACTGATTCATCAAAAACAAGAAGTAACTTGGGAGATTCGGCAGTGATGTTTACATCACCCAATCCAATGCTGTGATAAATACAAGATACTGCTGAAACAGTTCACTTTCCCTTTGAGGTGGCGTCTGTATTGGGTTAAAACTGTGTGTCAACAGCTGCATTGTATGAACAGTGCTTGACAACAATCATGCCCTAATTTTCCTGTTTTTGCTCAATGCTTTGGACACATGTTGAAGTGAAGGCATACAGTAGTTTAATGTTCCTGTTAATCATTTGTTAACCAAGAATTATACATTTGTACAACTAAAATAAGGGTTATATCAACTCACTGGTGTAGTTTTTCAAAGCTATTTATCACAAAAACAAAAATCATTAGCGTTTTTTAGATACAAAAATATACCCAATTTAGATCACAACTCATACATTTCATTTAGAGATAGAGTAGTCTAGTGTTTTTTTTTTTTTTACTCCTTTCAGAAAACAATAACACTAATGGGGATTTAGATTAAGTAGCTTTCAGAATCTAGGATATTAGGACATTATAATGGTCGAGAAAGGACAGAGCACTGAAGTGTGGTAGATAGTTGTCATATGATGTGCTCCACTTTTTTTCCTGTTTTTTAGAGAAAATGGAAAAAGCTAATTGCCAAAACTCAGGGTCTAGTAATTCCAGCTGTACAAATTACCAGTTAAAGGAAAGCACGTACATCATGGCGGACACTTTTTACAGCATCACCTTCCTGCTGGGGGTTATCGGCAACGGAACGGTCGTCTGGATCGCTGGCTTCAAATGACTAAGACCGTCACCACTGTATGGTTTCTGAATCTGGCAATCGCAGACTTTGATTTTTGTAGCCAGTGGCGAGAGAGACGATGCAGTTTCAGTTGCTGTTTGACGGAGTGGTTTGCTGGCAAACCTATTTTGTCAAGTATCTAAACATGTTTGCCTGCATCTTTATCCTCATGGTAATTAGCCTTGACCGCTGTGTGTTGGTGACTTATCTGATTTTCTGCAAAAAGCACCAGTCAGAACTGCCTCTGTTGCTATTTCAGTGGTGTTGGTTGCTGCTACCCTGCTCAGCTTGCCCTATATGATCTTCACAGATGTATTTCTCGACATCAAGAATAACCAGACCAAATGCACCTACACTTTCGTCATAACTGATCTTCCTATACGTTTACTCTGTTGTTACTGCAGAATACAATCTCTACTCCTCACTACAGCATGTGCACGAGTACTCCAGATTTTCCACAAAGAAAAAAATAAAAATAGTGCATGTATACTGCAACACTTATCAGTATTGTTGATGAAACAGCTTTCCCAAGACATGGAAAGTGTGTCACCACTGTATATATTTCAAACACTTTTAGGTTACCTTTGTCTGATTCTTAATTCTTGGTGCACAACAAACAAAATACATCATTGAATGTTATTTTATTTTACCACAGCATGTTCATAAAAAGACAAAACAAAAGGCACACAAATAATAAAAACTCAAACACATGGAATAAAGGACACAAAACTCTTTATAAAGAGCACAAAGCTTTTATTACATTATACAGAAATATCAGCGACGGTTAGCATAAGTCACAGAGGGGGGAGGGTTATAAGGGTTGTGAGGCTATGGTTGGCTGCAGATAAGAGTATATAGATATGCCATTGAACAGAGTTAGAAGAGACACTGGTAGAGCCCTGGGGTTCATGCAGGAAAACTGAACGCAATGTAGTCCAGCAGCTTAGATTCTTAAACTGGTGGCGAGGGAAGTGGGGAGTAAGAGGGGGCTTAGTGTTGCTGGAACAAAGGGTCATATGAACACTTTACAAGAAACTGAAATTGAGCAGTCAATAGGAACATGATTGGGGGAGGCGGGGGGGGATCCTCAAGCCAGGGCCAAAACTGAAAGGAAAAAAAAAAAAAAAAAAACACAAGAAAATTAAACGATATCCCTTTGTGTTTTGAGTTTTACAAATCAGGTGTGTGAACTTATGGAAACCTTGCCAGACTCAATACTGCCTGTGTGCTCTGAGAAAGCTACTTTAGATCATATCATTATAGGTATGATGCATTTCCTCTTTAATGTGAGTACATTTTATATTATCAGCAATATGAAATGTAAATACTATTGCAATCACTACTTTTAGGGATAAATTTTAAGGACAGTCCAACCATACTCTATTCACAATTATTGTATCAGTCACCTTTTCAACCTACTAATGTTCAGTATGTACAGTGAAATATCCAACATTTTATGTCTTTGACAAATGTATTTCTTCTCATTTGCTCACCACTTAGTGCTTCCTGTGCAAAATATTTCACATCCACATCCTGGTCTTGGGTTAACTTTTCTAAGACTGGTTTTACTTCATTTTGCAAAGTGCTAAAAGAAAGAAAAACATTATCACAGACAAGAAGCATTTTCTCTAAAAGTAATTAATTAATTTCCTGTCACATCTGTAACTTCTTAATTAAACATTTTCAGCAGTATCATGAAAAAGTTAAATACTATGACTAACCCTTTTTTTCCCCAAGACTTCTTGAGATTGCTGATGGAATAAATACAGTGGTGGATTCACTGTCTCTGTCGACAGTCTAATGAACTACTAGAATTTCAACCACATGTAATCCATACTTAGTATATCAGTATCTTTTCACATACAATGAAGAACAATACTACAACCATTTTTTGATTTCCACCACATACCTGAATATTGCATTGCTCTTCTCAAAACTGGCTTACCTGTTGTCAAGAATGGGTCCTACTTTCTGTAAAGACTTGGCAACGTTGAAGCGGACGTTAGCCACAGCATCCCCTGCCATGCGGATCACAGTAGGCAGCATGTGCTTCGTGGTGATCTCCTGTCCACACACATCAGACAAAACCTGGACAACAGGATAAACAGGCAAGGGTTAAACACTGCTGCACAAAGCAATTTTATTTTACTAAAATCCATCTACCATCATCAAAAGTGAAGGCAAGTGCTTCCCAAAGTTTTCATTGCCGGAATCTAATTTTAAATGACTTGGGTCTGCCGTGATGCTGTATTCAGTCCTTAATTCAAGCAGCGACTGCCCATGGGCTAAATCATGCACTTATTATGTAATGTAAATAATATACAGAGAGCCCACCAAACTAATTTCACATGTGGCCTGAGAAGATAGAGGACTCGAAGATAAACGGCAGGAGAGGCTGAAGAGTTAGCCCTCTACACCGACCCCATTTTCAATTTGTTTCTTAGATTATTTTGTGTATGGGATACAGATTCCAAAACCCTGCAAGGAACTCACATTAATGCAAAACAAAGTGGTCATCCTGTGCAGATAATTGGGGTCGTTCGACATGACCAGCACTTTGGGGATGATGGTAGCCTGAGCCCAGTCCTTTCCAAACTTCTCCACCAGCTTCTTCAGGTTATTTGTAGCTGCCTCTCGAATAGCGTAAACTACACAAACAAACAAATCAAAACAAATAATTAATCATTTGCTCAACACATCTTTATTATCTTATATTACAACATCTATATTTTAGGGCTTGTAATCTATTTTTGTATAAATATTTGAGCTCTTTATTCTTTAAAGTTTGATTTTATTACATTTTGTTAAGCTTCGAAGATTTTATTTAATGTTTTAAACTAATGCCAAAAGTTTTGCATCGGCCAGCAGAATTAACTAATTTTGTTGAATGAAGTTGAATGAAATCCGCACCTGCATATGGTGCAATGATGTGGTAAACGTACTTTCTAAGCACCCTGAACTTAACGAAAAATCTAACATGAAATACCGTACTGCTATTACGGTTCCGATAGACTTTTGCAATATCATTTTGTAGTTTCTTTGATTACATGATGTTAAATAAAAGATCTAAGTTATGTTCATGGTTTTTTTTTTTGGTTTGTTTTGTTTTGTGTCAATCCTAACATTCTATGTGCCAATGCTGTATAACAACAGCTTGGAAATTTAATTTCAGTCTATACAGAGAATGAAATGGATCACAAACTGTTGATAATACCCACCGTGATCCACTAACCAAGCCATGCACAGGGAATTCAACTTCTCGTCAAAGAACTCAACACCCTACAGAAAAAGAAAAAAAAAAGCCAGTTTAAGCCAGTTGATGTTTTACTAGGAAAACATGTTTTTGCATTACAGCATATTATATAAGCAACACTCTTACTAATTTATCTGTTGGATCTTTTTGTTTTCCAAACTTTATTTTCACTTCCCAAAAGTGGACTTCACTTTTCCTAGTCTTTCTTGTGTTACAGGCAAAAGGGCTTTGCTTTCTGCAAACAAAACTCCTCAACATCGCTCTGAACAGACAGATTTGAAGGCACAGTGTGAAGTCCTGTTCTTCATGTGTTGTTAAAAAGGTTAGTGCCGGATCCAACTTTACCGATGGACTGGTTCCCAGAAGGTTGGCTGACAGATGATAGTTTTAGAAAGTTTTGACACCATAATCTCTTTCCACAGCATCTACTTGTTAGTGAAATATGTATAGCTGACTGTTTCAAACTAAAGTACATACAATATAAGATCAGATCAAAACATGTGTGATTCATTATTATTTTAAGTCTTCTGTTAAAACCAAATGTTACTATAGTTAATTTAACTTGGATTTGAATAAACAATTAAAAACCTTAATTTATGAACTCCTTATAATGCTACAAAATTAGCTGTAAAACAAGACAAAACAGAATCTGTTTAATTTAATAGATTATCACCAACCGCGTGAAGAAAAAAAACAAGAAACACTATGCACAAAAAAATCTACCAAAACCAGTGTGTCTGGGGCAGACAGCAAGCAGGCTCTCAATGTATTCTCACCAGCTGTCCCGCCAGCAGTGGCATGTACTCGATTATGGCCAAACGAACCCTCCACTTGGCATCCTCAGCCAACTCCACTATAGCGGGCAACAGGGACTGGGACAGCTGTCTGATGCCAATCACCTCATTCACACAGTCCAGGTTGGAGATTATGTTGAGTCGCACCTCTGGGCACTGTGTACAAGGGGGCAGAGCAAAGAAGATTATCAGGGACATACATCCCTGGACATTCACGAAAAAGTAGATCACTATGACCATAACTGGCTGTATGTACAGCTACGGCCAAATGTTTTGCATCGCCCTATAGAATTAACTAATTTTGCTTCATAAAGTCGCATGAAACCTGCGGAACAATATTTTTGCAATATAGTTTTGTAGTTTCTTTGATTACATGATGTTAAATAAAAGATCTACATTATTTCTCATTCCTAAAATTCTAGGTGATGCTAAACTTTTGGCCATAGCTGTACATGCAAAAATACACTTTGAATAATTTGTGTGAATGAGCGTTCAAAGCAAGTTTGACTTAAATTTTCAAAGCCGACTGAGACATACAGTATGTAAAACTGTGACGTACTGTACATGCATTAAGTACAGATGCCTCCACTATATTCCCATCAATGGGGATAAACATCCCCGTGTGAAGGGGATAACAAGACAATCTACTGTTAGATTATTTTGACAATTAACAAATCATAATTTTTTTAAGATATTCATCCATAAATTTAATTACTTGCTAATTGTAAAATCTGCTGCAAAACATATAGGAAAATAAGTCAAGTAGATCCACATTTCTAAGATAACTGGTGGAAACCGAGATGGATTGAATGCTTCACCTCATCCTTGAGCTGTGCAAGGAACAGCGGCAGGAGGTGCTCCACGGTGTTGTCTTTGCCCAGGATAGGAGACAGACCCATGATCACAGAGGCTAGGGCTGACTTCACATGCTGATTTGCATCCGAAACCAGCTCCTGACGAGACAGATAAAGAACAAGGTAGCGGTGCATCAGGAATATGCATCCTCTGCCAAGGACAGAAGTGTGGTACACTGATGTCCACAGCATATAGAATTTGACAGATATGGTGGGAAGTTAAAACAAATGCGGCATACTGCTGTGTGTCAAAAACTAATACACTATGAAAAAGCATTTTGTCTTTACAACTGATAGGGTCTAAGGTTAATACAATACGGCAATGAAATAGTTGATTTTTAAAAGCTGTAATGGAACTTGACTGAGAATCGACACAACAAAAAGTGTATTCTCTATATTGTCTATATTGCATAAACCCCCACAAGGAATTGGTCTGCACTCATCTCTTTCTGAAGCTCTGCATACAATACTGTACATCTGTATGCGCTGTGCTGTGTTTACTATGCTGTGAACAGCTTAATTTGAAATGAGGATGCCTGTTCATTTATCTATTTGTTTAATGAGTACCACCTACAGGATATCTCAAAGTACTGCAACAGATGAAATAACTAGTGCCAGGGGTTTAAAATTATTTTCCTCTCCCTTTTTGAAGATTGGTTGATGTTTTAAGTACCACGCTACATATTGCTTTTACAGTTTTTAAATTGTATGTAGGGTTGTACACAAAAAAATAAATAAATAAATTGGTGTTTACACTTGAGTTACAAGTTTAAAAACTTGGAAGAACAAAATGTCATACAATACATGGAATAAAATCGGTATCATAGTACACAGTTCCCCTCACCTGCATAAAATGTAAAAATTTTCAAAAAGAAAAAAAAAGGCATTTTAAATATTTTGGGCAGGAATAAAATGATGGGTAAAGTGGGTTACAGCAAACTTACCTTACAGTGGGCCTAAGTGTGCAGTGATGATTACACTGAAAAAACTGCAGTGTGTACTTATGCTATTAGACTCAAGTGTCTGTTCACTAACCTTCACACAGGGCAGGATCTGTGTCATGATCACATTCTCCCGACAGTCTGCGGACAAATTCTCACAAAACTCTGACAGAGAAATAAAAAATAAAAATAAATTTTAAAAAAAGATACAAAATGAGTTTCCACAATTAAATACATTATGTTCTCTCATAGCTACCAAATACCAGTTTGCCCACATCAAGATGATGTTTCCAGGCATAGTGTATACAAACTATTGGTGGCATAATAGAAAGATGGTACTTTTGAAAGTTTGCAGCGTTAAATTGCACTTAAATGCATAATAAACTGTAGAAAAATTGCAAAAACCAGATTCCATAATCTAATGTCTAAGGCAAACAGCACCTAAGAGTAAGGCAGTATCTAGGCCTCCAAGGCTCCTCTTTGTTTTCATCTATTTAATTAGTGTTTTTGCGCACAAGAAAAGTATGTGGCGTTTCCTTTGTGATGCGCATAACTGAATGTCCACTGGGGGCTAACAGTGACAAGTTCATATTACAGCAAACTTCAAACCCAAGCATACAGTGGTGTAAAGAAGGAAAGCCTACATTAATTAGCCTATTAAACCTCTTCTCTTGTTGTTTTTCTTCCCAACACATGTGCAGTGAGTATCAAAGCCTGACCTTTGACCTTGTGTGATGCAGCGGCTCGCACTTCGGCCTCACAGTCCTTCATGAGGTTCTGGAATGCCGGAACTAGGTCTGTCTTCGTGATTTCAGCACCCAATGCCTTCTGAAGCTGTAGAGAGGATAGCAAGGGCTTTGACCACTAGGAAAAGGAGTACTAACCAAACCTTTCCAATCTGTTTTCTTACCTTATATTAGTACTGACCTCTAGTCACCCACTGAAGACTGTTCTTTGCATATTTTTTTAAGGACATTAACTGTAGCTTTGATTTATTTTTTTAATTAATCGATTAACAATTTGCTTGGTTAAAGTTACATCTTTTAATCAGTTCAAAATTAATTTTACTTGCCTCAGTGAACTTGTCTGCCACCATGTAGCGTACACGCCAGGATTTGTCTTCTGTGGCTTGCCGTAGTGTTGGCAGCACCAGGGATTCCAGGTCTTCCTGAGGCAGAAGCTGAGCAATGTTTACACAGGCTTCCACCGCGAGTAAACGCACTGAATCCTGCCAGACACCGAAACACAGGGAAGACATAGTCAGCTCTCTGCTCATTACTTTAGCCACTTCATTGCTGCTGCGGGGCCATGCGTACCCCTTTGGAGTCATGCTAAAAGACAGGATATTCTGCTTTCCCTTAAAATGTAATTCGTTCCTTTAAAGTCACCTTGGAATTACTCGTTGCAAAGAGAAAGGCATTCATCAGCATGAGCCACTGCTATAATTCTCACCTACCAGATCAAACACTGCGTCCATGTGCTTTTGTGTGAGGTTGATATTTTTAATGCAAGCATGAGCAAATCATTGCAAGTACACTGTGATCACAAATAATTGTTGGTAAACACTGCATCAGTACACTTATTTCAATACCTATAGTTGCGAGTGACACTGCATTTCTAAATTCTTTGGATAAATATGCTCTAAGGTTTCTCGCATTGGTTAATGCATGCACCACCGATTACCAGGGTGTTGTATAGAGGCGTCTCTGCCTTTCAACGGGTTACAGCATTGGCACTTCGGTGGTCACCGAATTTGACTGACAGACAACTCAACCAATCAAAACTGTGAACCAAGGAGACGTAGCCAATATGTTAATAATCAAACTAGCGGAAAGGGGAGATACGGGAAGATGAAGGGGCAACGGGGCGAAGGAAGAGGAGCTGAGGTGTACAGACCTGCTCGTCTGCGGCGAGGTTGGAGAACATGGGGATGATCTCATTCTTGATGTACTCCAGCTCCAGCACCTTGGCAAACTCTCCCAGCTTGGAGGCAGCTGCTCGTCTCACCATGGGGGTGTCGTCGGAACACAGGCTACGGAAGTGCCTGCGCAGCACACAAGCAGAAGGAAATATCAATTTGCATTGCTAATAAGTTGGGTGGCACACTAACATGGTTTGAATTGTTAGTGCTAAACAGATATATCAAGCTTAATACAGACTTCTCATATATAATAAAGCAAGCCAACTGACAATGCCCGGACAGTGCTGGACTTCTGGATATGTTAGTGAGGGCCCCAAACTATTCTTGCAGCATTGCAAATGTACATTTACTGCGAGTCAAAGTTATCACAAGTATAGTAATGTAAGCCTTGAGTGCTGGACACACACACACACACACAGGGGATAGATAAAGTGTGGCTGCATTGGTGTTTAAATGCGTGTGTGCGACACCCAGAGCTGCATACTCACTGTCTGATCTCAGCCTTGACCGTGCTGGACACACGGGGGTAGCAGACGCTGAAGAGGCCACATGCGGAGGTGCGTGAGGTGAACCAGTCCCCACTGGCCAGCCTCTTCACCAGCGGGACGAAGTGAGCCTCCAGGTCAGCTGGGGAGTGCTCCTGAGAGATGGCACGCAGAGACTCCACCGCCTTGTCTCTCACCACGGTCTCTTCCACTGTGGCCAGACTCTCCAGAGGGGGCTGAGGACAGATCATTTAAAATGCAAATCACAATATTTCTAGTCGTGTTTTTAGCAGAATAGATTAAGGGACAGTCAACCCAGCCATACCTGGCACTTTGAATGGCCTTTCTCACACACACAACAAAAATGATTTTATTTTTTTAAAACTAGTAGCATGAACAAAAATGTACACTGCTCAACTCACATACTACCTCACTGTTCTTTCACGTCCACCTACCCTCTGTTCTCATTGGTGTTTCTATTCCTGGACTCTGTTTTACCACGTGTAGGGTTTGATTTGCTGTTAACAACTGACTCTTTGTAAACCACTTGCTCTAAATGTCTATTCAGTTTGGCTCTTTTGCAGAAAAAGGTTGGTGATCCCTGGGCTAGATCCTTAAAAGTTTTACCTCCAAATCTTCAAAACAAATAATTTTTAAACAATCAGAAAGGAAAAAATGCATCTAATTAAGTTACCAAATTAGAAAAATGCAACCCAGAAACTGTATTTAGGGGGGTTGAAATTCGTCTCAAGTTACTTCACAAAATTTTTTTTAAAAAAGTCTTATGGACAACATTAGCGACAATGTTAATCCGTTTCAGATGTCAGTGTACGTACCAGTAAGCAATGCACATACTCTGGACCTCCAACCAAACAGGTGAAGGTACCAAGCTGCTCCGCAAGTGCCAGCAACACCTCATCCTCATCATAGATCGTGTCTGCAGAGACAAAATGAGAACAGAATGATCACAAATCCAGTAAATTGCAGCATAAACTAAATACATCCCAGAAACATCTAGCACAGGGGTGGCCAATCCTGGTCCTGGAGAGATGTAAGGTCTTCTGGTTTTCGCTCCACCTACATTCTCAATTACTTAATTGAACCAATTATTTTACTAATTATTCAACACAAAAAAAATAATAATCATATCCAGGTCTTTAGCTATTGATGATTTAAAAGATACCCAGAAAACATGTAGTGCTGTGGCTCTTCAGGACCAGAGTTGATCTAGCATATATAAAGAAAAACTTGTGGCGTTATTTCTGTTTCTGTTTCACCAAATCTGGGCAAGTGGTTATGACGGCAGGAGCCTTAAATAAGTTACCTAAATAGCTTATCGTGAACTTGATTCCGAAAACCTCATGAACTATCTCCAATATAATTTTCAGAAAAAAAGAAAGCTGTTCAAAATGTGGAATGCAATTGTATAAAGTGAATGTAATGGCAAACCTAAACCGTGATAGATCACGTACAATCACAACATTCAAGAAAGGAAAAAAAAAACACCATTGTCTTTACCGCATACTGTACTGAGAATATATTCTATATGCTGCTGTATATGGCCGGGAAAAATTCAGGTTCTAGGTTTCAAGTCAGGATACTTTGACTTTCAGGAAAGTGCTTCAGACTTCAGAGTATTATGATGAATATGTTTCCTGTTCTACTGAATAAGTACTTAAATCAGGACCTAAATACAGGTTAACAATGTTTTCTTCTTTTGTAAAATAGAAGGTGCCACAACACAATAAATGATATCATATCATGGGTTGTATTGATTTTGTTTCCCTAGCTGCACTCAAAAGCTGAAGGAACACGAAACTGCTTGGAACTTGGTTTCAGGCCACTGCATGGCACACCAGGAGAGACTTGGGGTTTGATACAACAACCTCAGACTACGTTTTCCAGTCCCCTGGAACCAGATTTCATACCACTGTTCTTTTTTAAAAAAAAAAAAAAAAAAAAAAAAAAAAAAAAAAAAAAAAAAAAAAGTGGCTTTGTGTTCCCTCAGCTTAAGGGTCATGACTTGACAACTGGTCAAGTGAAATGTATCTAGCTGAACACACAATGAGGGACTGGATTCCCTGCTTTCTAAAGGAGCATGTTCACGAGAGACCTGTTAGGAAGGGGAGCAGTTCACTGCGGGTCCTCTCCACTCCTAGAGCCAGAGCGATGGTGGACAGCTTCTTGATGCTGTTGAGGCGCAGCTAAAGAGGAAACAAAAAAGAAAACACTTTCACGTACCAAAGAAAAAAAAAAGCTTATTCTTGCATTTCACTCTCTTGGTGCGCTTTCAAATAACTGTTCAGTAGATGAAATTAATGAATTCTCTGAACGTAGTCCTTTACAAACAGCAACAGGGACTTGTGGATAAGAAACAATGTTTTTTTTGTTTTGTTTTGTTTTTTTAAGAAATTGGTAACAATTTTCAGTAGGCAGCAATACAAACACATAAGAACACATTTCCATTAGCATGACAGCCCTTTGCTGTTTTGCTATTTTTTTTTTTGTTTCCTAAACTTTCTTTACACTTTTACACTGTGATAAAACCTCATTAACCTTTGAGGTAATTAGGCCCAAACTGAAACCAGCTTCCTCAGGCCATTTCACACCGGTATTTAAGGCATGCAATTACAGTACAAATAACAATTAAACATGTGCATTTCTAGTTGCACCTTGCACACCAAGTTTATAGTCGCTTTACAGCCGTGATTTCTAAAACGCAAATGTGTCGCAATAAAATCTATAAAAACCAAACACATTTTTAACCCGAAACGCAGGTTTATAGGCTGAATGCGTTTATAAAAAGCAGGTTTTCTAAGGGTAGCACTCAGCGCTTGTCATTACCCCTTTTAAGTTTATGGCTAAACAGTTTTAACATTACAAACTTTTCTTTAATGTCATATGTATCTCTCTAGTAATATTATTACTATATATATATATATATATACTATATATATATATATATATATATATATATAACTGCAGTTTAAATTGAAAGCATAAGAAAGAAAAGGTTTTTTTTTTCATGTACACAAAAGTCCTTCTTTAGCTGTTTACAATTAAAAGTAAACACAGTGCAGTAAACTTGTTATTGTTCAATAATTGTAACTATACAAAAATTCTGTGGCTGGTGTCATGATAATTAGAATAGAATATTCATTCCCAGAGGTTCCAATGTTCCCAGTTTGAAGATAAACTCCCGTTCCTTTTACTTTCTACTCACTCTTTATATATAATATACTAGTGTGCATGGAGTCTAGGTAGGCAAAGAACTGGCACAATGTGTACCAACCCAGTTGTTCTGCATTTGGTTAACCTCTTGGGTAGCGCAGTAATTAACAGGCTATTCAGACACCACAGTGTCACAAGATTGCCAATGACTTATTTGCAAACCGCTGAAATGCTAATTACAGCATTTGTCTACGACGTTATAATTTTTTAAACTTACCAAAAGGGCTGTCTTTAAGGAGCATTTGTTGTTGCTGCCAAATGATGATAAAATTCTGTTTTAACTGTTTTTATTACCATTTTCTAAAATATAATGTATAACTGATTACAAAAAAAGTGCATAACAATGAACAAAAAAAAAAAAAAACATTAAATTAGTATGTTGGAAATAAATCATGCTACAATTCTGACCTTGACTCCTTTACTACAACACAAACACACATGCGCCACAATCTATTGATTTTTCAATTAGATAGAAGATCATTGATAAGCGAGCGTTCAACTTGTTAAGTACCTGTAAAACATCAACTGTTTACTTAGCGAAGGTCAAGTTCTTATGTAACATGTGTCACAGTTCCTTTTTTCTTTTCTTTTTTTTGCAAGTTTAAATGCTAGTTCGCACTTTTATTAATAAATGCTAAAACAATAAACAAAACACTGGAACAAAACAAACAGGCACGGTGGCCAAAATAAACAGTTAAACAGAAAAAATACAAGCACTTTTAAATAAATACACATGGTTTCAGGCAGAGCCGCCGCTTCCAATGAAACATGGCACTATAAACTCCCCTAAACACCAGATAGCATCTAATATTAACACCCGTGATTACCCGTTATATACACCTGTGACTGAAGCCTAATAACCATTATTATTCCATGTACTGCCCCAGCCACATTCCCATATTCCTCACACACACCACACATTACTGGCTCAGTGAATGAGCAGAATAAAGCCTACCCTTGTAACAATGTTTACGAGCATACTAAGAGGGTTCTGATTTCTGAGACAGCACGTGAGCAAATGTAGATATGAAGAAGACCTCGTAAAAGCATTGTATGACAGAAGCTAATTATGGAAAAGTACTGTAAACTATGCAAAACCAACTTTTACACATATCCAGCCACATTCAGGTTGTGTGTCTTCTTGTACTGGCATTTAGAATGCACAACTAATGATATAGGCTCTTGTGTTTTACATGACTTATCTTTTAACCTGTAATTTAGTCCTAGTCACAAGATATATATTTTTTAATTAATTTTTTTATTGGATAGAAAATAGAGACAAACTAGTTCCATACAATAGACATCAGTTGTAATATAAAATTATCATGGGCAGGGGGGGAAAAAAATCTCAATATATAATTATACATAGACCTTATAGCTTTTGCATATATTACAGGTCTTAATGGCTTTTTTGTTATTAGATTTTTTAATTATACTAACATATTATTCCATTTCTTTTGAAAACATGAAAAAATAAGATTTCGGAGAGTAAATTTACATTTGAATTTGGCCAACAAGATCAAGAGATTTACCAGAAAGATTTCATTTCGTCTGTTTTCACATATTTTGTTACTCCGAATAAAATGTAGCCCAGATTTCATTTTATTTTATTATTTATCTTTTTTAATGTATATAGTTAGTTAGGTCAGTCCAAATCAAAAATCACTAACTACAGTTCCAAAATAAATGAGTCATAGTTTCAGAGTAAATATTGCAGAAGGAGCAGTTAAGGTCAATATCAGGTTTTAATTTTTTTAGGTTGTATTCAACTGGGTAACATTTATGGATAATCCTATATGATATCTCCTTAACCTTGTTGGTCAATAAGTATTTATTACAGTTTCCAGGAGTCTTCCCAGTTAACATCTACAAAATTGCAATTCCAGTATGCAACAGCAGAGGCAACAGAGATATTGTCACTTTGAATAAGAGACCCGATCTCTCTCCTTATGTGCGTCACGGTTCCTGCTGGAACAGTCTTCCCTGCGAAGCAGGTTTGACCGCTGCGTCGTGACTTATTAAATTAAAACCGTATCCGTTCCACAGGTTATCTGTTATATTGACCGTGTATTCTGCTAATAAACACAACTGAATTATCTCAAAACTGTCACCAACTGCGTATGTCTTCAATTAACCCTGCTCTAGTATCAAAGTGCCAAGGCACCGGTGCCTGCATTGCAACACTGAGTCCTTCATTCAAAAACTCAAAGAGAAAGTATTATTATTATTTTATTATTATTGATAACAGATCAACATATTAGACAGGAAACTTCGAGTATGACATACCGACATATTCTGATGTTCTGCTACGTGTAACTGCAAAACTTTTCACAAACAAATAACACAGTTTTGGTGACGTGCGTAATGTTGTTAATGACTAAATTAACTCCAGCCACCTCCCCTTTATCATAGCGCAGTTTTGTTTCTCTTTGATATTTTGGGGCACCAGTACTTCGAGTAGCCGGTGTCTTTTTTTGTATTATTGTGAATAAAAAGGGTCGGGACGGACCTGCACGTCCTCGTTGCGCAGCTCATCGATGAGCACGGCGATGGGATAGAGAGAGTCGTCTCCGTCTGCCGCCGCCATCTTCAGAGTGCTTGGGGTTGACTGAAGTTGAGAGCAAACGGGGTTCCCACTCCCGGCCAGCAGGGGCTGCCTGTGCCTGGCACAGCAAAAAGCAATACTGGGCAAACCCATCTGTCAATCTGCACGGTAAAGCGTAACGACTCAAGCAGGCTTTTAAAAAAAAAACAACGAATAAATAAATAAATACTTTTTTTTTTTTTTTTAAAGCTTCAATGGAAATTATTCAAAATCCTATGGTTAAGTTTATTTAAAAAAATAAACGACTGCGGTTGCAACTTGAAATCTACACATTTTATTTATTTATGTGTATGTCATGTATTTTCTTTTATTCAGGTACATGCTTTGACGCAGAAGACTCTCACTCCTGAGATGAAATTAACTAGGAAAGTGCACGTTGAAGAGATAACCTGATAATAAGGCCTAGAAGCTACAACATGTTTGTTATAGAACTGCACGCTAATGGGAAAAAAAAAAAAAAAAAAAAAAAAAAACATCCTTTGTATCCCTGGGTTACGCATCCCTTCCACACTGGAGCAGTCGGCTCGCCATCTTCTTCTGAAGAGCGCAGATGTTAATACGTAACTCTGTGGTATGCTGTCAGTTAAAATACAGCTGCCATTTAAGGGCCTGTGTAAACACAATCTTTGTTGAGACATAAAGCCAAGATCCTGTTGTGAGAATGCAGCAGCATTTGTCATGCACAGTTAACCCCTTAACTCAAGCACCCCTAATTCAAGCATTCAAAATTCTAAAAGGTATTGACAGTGTCGACCCAAGGGACTTTTTCAGCCTGAAAAAAGAAACAAGGACCAGGGGTCACAAATGGAGTTTAGAAAAAGGGGCATTCAGAACAGAAAATAGGAGACACTTTTTTTACACAGAGAATTGTGAGGGTCTGGAATCAACTCCCCAGTAATGTTGTTGAAGCTGACACCCTGGGATCCTTCAAGAAGCTGCTTGATGAGATTTTGGGATCAATAAGCTACTAACAACCAAACGAGCAAGATGGGCCGAATGGCCTCCTCTCGTTTGTAAACTTTCTTATGTTCTTATGTTCTAATGTCTTGTTAGCAAGGGCACTGGAACTGGGGGTGCGGTAACATCCCCTGGCTTTGCATGGGTTCCATCATATACAGGGGTTACAGTTTTGTTCAGTGGCTTCAGCACCCCCACTTTAAAAATAATTCCAGTGCCACTGCTTGTTAGTATCGTTGGATACAATTGTCTGCTAAATTACTCATTAATAATAATAATAATAATAATAATAAATAATAGTTCTTCAGAGATATTGTCCTGTAAGCCTGTTGTTTTCGAAAAGCTCTATTTATACATTCTCTGCAAATGAAAGAAAATCGTCAGAGTGGAAAAGCAAACTGGTCTCTGAATGAGAGAAATTGAAAAAACTGCATCAAATGTGCAGTTTGGAAAGAAACGCACGTTACAGCAAACATGTCTATAGCAAGCAACTAGAACCGATGAATGGCTCCTCAAAGCATCTTAACACACACCTATACATGCACAAAGAACCACCAGAATAATTGCAAACATCATACAAATATGAATTTTATTAAATTGGTTTTCTTTTCAGTGACTTGTAAGGTGAAATGTCTTGATAACAGTTGGCAATCTAATGCAAATAGTTCTAGTTTTTTTTTTTTTTTTTTTTTTCCCAGAGCGCCTAGCGTCCGCATAGAAGCACTAATTACATGCCCCTGTTTAGAGGGTCATTGGTTTCTTTCATGGGCTAGGGTTTGATCAGATTTTGCTGTTTGTTTAATCTGCTTCGTTGCTGGAAATAGTGTGTCACCCAATCACATAAAGCACCTTTCCAGCCTCTTGGGGAAAATTAATCATTAAAGACCGCAATTAAAGACTGAAGCCCACGGCTGTCTTCTGAGGCCTTACAATTGGAGAGCGATTACAATATATCCAAACTAATAAAGCGGCTGTCATTCAGCTGTGCATGGCACGGATGTGGAAGTTAATGTGAACAAATGCAAATAAGCCCTATTTTAGTGTAAAATAAACAATGGTTTTAGTGTGTGTGAAAGTTATCGCCATGACAGCGCTGGAGACTAAAGCCAGGACTGTTTGCATAGGGAGAAGGTATAGAACAAACACAGCCACACACACACACAAACATCTATCAAAGTCACAGCCAAGTGTTTATGTTAACTTTAGTGGAGTTCTAATTTCACCTGCCTATCATCGACTTTTTTTCTCCTCCTCCTCACTTTTTTCATATGCCGTGTGCCTCTGTGCCGGTCCCCTCTGGGGGGATAGCCTCACTTTCCCAATCTATAGTTCCAGTAACGCCACAGGTTGTTCGTGTGTTCAGAGCGGACCAGCGGCTACACTATTCTTTCAAAGCTCATGCACTATAGCTTGCCTCAAGAAAGAAGGCTCTGTCTTACTTCCTTATTACCCTCCTGAAACGTGGCCCTCATACTCTTAGTGCTCGAGTCCCATAACTAAGAATTATTTGTGTTCTTCCAGATTCTCTTTTCCTCCTTACGTCAAGGATTTGTATGAGCCGTTCCGCCCTCTGAGGGTCGAACCCAATTGCTAACTGGGACCCAGTCGCAAGGCATCGCCTATAACGACTCTTTGAGAAGTCAGAGGACTATGTTTTCAGGGGACTGGAGGCCGATAGGGCCAACCTCGACTCTACAGGAAAAGCTCTCTCGGTTGGAGTCCAGCCCGTCCTTTTCTCTCTCCCCTGTTCTAGAGTCTGAGCCTCCGATCCTGAGTTGCAAAAACACCCCCTTCCTCTCACAGTCCTGGCTCCCGCCCTGTGAATTATTGATTGCTGGCTTAGAGGAAATAAAACAGAAGTTTGAAAATGCCATAAGGAAACCAGAAGAATTCCAATGTATTAGTCTAGCTAGCAGAACCATCAAAGAAAATAATTATAAATCAAGAGTTTTAAAGGAAAATGATAAACATGACATAATAAATGTTCAGTTTGTACCAGGTGGTGGTATATTGAATAGAGCTGTAATGAAGTTGCTTGCAAATTGTTAAAGAAGGATTGACTTGGTCCAAACGAAAAAGAAAATAGGTGATGTTTTTTTTTTTTTTTTTGGCTGGTATTCAGAAACTTCCATTGTTGCTAAGGGGACACTTCTTAAAGTGACCAATTGAGGGACAATAACAATAAAGCACCCCCAAGTATGGATTATATTCAGAAGGCAAAATCACAGCCCCCTTCATGGGGGGTAACCTCAGTGCTTGGAGCCATTAAGTGTTTGTTTCGTGATGGTTTTACTGCAGCAGGTGAGTAGGCTCTAGTCCTAGAGGTCTGGTCAATTTGCTATATGCAATTATCAATTGCATATACCCTGTCAACCAATCAGAGAGTAGGATTTCTCTCCATTTTGATTGAGGTATAACTAACAGCCTGTGGCTGAGATGGGTCAAGTCAAAACATCACCTGTTGCAAGCAAGAAAATGGTACCATGCTGCTAATGCAGCAGAAATATCTTTCCACATGATCGCATTGATAGCAGCTATGATATAATATCACCCACCTTCCCTTTTGTATTTTATTGTTTTATGGGCTTAAGGTAATGTACTATCCTTTACTGGCTATTGCTTCCTGCAGTCCTGCAATTCATGATTATTCTGAGCCATTTCACTCAGCGACAAACAACAATTAGAATTTTATTTGATGTGCTTTTTCCTACAATAAACCTCTGCTCTGCTCTTTTCTTCATATTCCATGATACAAGCTTGCAATTTTTAGTTTGGCATTGATGAAGACGCTAGCAACAACGCTCCAGCTTGGGTTTTTCTAAAGATGTCTGCTTATTGATTCAGGAATGGAATCGATTGCTTACACTATCTGGAACAGAGAAGAAATCTCTTATTTTACATGGAGGGTTCATTCCTGTACTGAATCCACAACGGCTTGGGAGAGGGTCACACATGGACAGTAGTTTCTGAAGATATGCTGCAGGCATGTTAACAGAAAAGGGATTTTAAAATCCAGTGCTTTGCTTGACCAGGAGTGTTTGGCTAACACAAGATGAATGGATTATTGTCTGCAAACGATATTACAGTGTAGTCTGGAGTCTTTGAAAATATGATAAATTAAGGACTATGCTTTTTTAAAAAAAAATTATTATTATTATTATTATTATTATTATTATTATTATTAGTAGTAGTAGTAGTAATGGTATGGCTACTTTAAAAAAAGATTTGAAAATAAATTGCCGGACTTTGTTTAAAGTGCTTTGACTGGGACAAAGATAAGGGGGTTTAATTAAAAAGGAACTAATTTATCACTATTCTGTAAGTATACTGCACTTGCCACAACAAGAATGAGCACAAAGATTGAAAAAAAACTTCTCTGAGGACAGATCTTAATGCACAAAGTCCACCTGAGACTTGGCGATTGCTACTGGAGTATTTTGGGGCTGTAGAAAATACACAAGGAAGCACTACGTTTCTTGAGAGAAACAGAACCATTCAATTAGCAAGAAATAATCTTTGATTTCCAGCGTTAGTCATGAACACTGTTTTATTTTATTAAGCTAATTAAATCATTGGAACCAAGCACAATTTTATCACCAGATTACTTGTATAAAGATAAAGAACTTTCACGAAATCTTCATAAGTTGTCAAAAAAGCTCCAAAGTATCCCAGATACAATTTCTCTGGAAATTTCATTTCGTAACTGTTGAGCTTTCTTAAAATAAAATTCAAAAGAGTACAGAACATTTCCCAAGATTTTTTGTTGTACAGGTCATTTAAAAGCATTGTGTGTCTGTGGGATTACTTGGGATGATTATGGAAGAAGAACCTCAGGAAGAATACCTGGAAAAGCTCTCGTTGACCATCTACACAATCACGATGATATTAGGGTTGCCATCCAATGTGTTGGCCCTTATAGTGTCTATCAAGAATGCCAGAAATCAAAGAGCAACCCCTAATGAGGTCTACATGATCAACCTGTGCTTAGCCAACTTGGTGTTCATCGCCTGGTTGCCCATTAAAACCCTGGAGACCTTTACAAACCAATGGACCTTCCCAAGCTTTCTCTGCCTGCTTTACAACTTCTTCCACTTCAGCACCATCTATGCCAGCACAATGTTCCTAACAGCAATTAGTGGAGGTCGCTTCCTGAGTATTGCCTTTCCAATCCATTACAAGCTTTACAAAAAAGTCAGGAACTCCTGGCTGGTCTGTTTGGTCCTCTGGGCTATTGTTTTGGGTCATGTGGCTTTGGTGTTCATCACCGAAAGAAATGGGGGCCAGTATTTTGTCTCCCCTTCCGATAACAACATCTCCACCTGCTTTGACAACTTCACCCAGGAGCAACTGGATTTCCTTGTCCCCCTACGCTTGGAGATGGCTGTGGTTCTCTTCTTTGTCCCCTTACTTGTCACAGCTTTCTGTTACCTGAGTTGTGTGGTGTTGGTGCTGAGATCCAGCCTGAATCCAGCACGGAAAAACAGGGTTATCGGAGTAGCCGTGTCCACTCTGCTAATTTTTGTGGCCTGTTTTGCACCATATAACATCTCCCATGTGGTTGGCTTCATCCAGCACCAGAACGTGTGGTGGAGAAGAGAGGCTCTCCTGACCAGCACTTGCAATGCTTTTCTGGTGCCTATTGTCTTTTTCTTTCTGTCGTCTTCTCTGGAGCACAGTTTTCGACAGTCCTGGTTGTCGGTGAAGGAGAGATGGTCTTCTGTCAAGCATAAAGCTGTTCCGTTCTGCACAAAAAGAAGTGGGTGATTGATTCCTCAGGAACACTGTTGTGTGATTGTGGGTTTGCAATCATTCTGAGCTCTGTTGCTCCAAAATTAAGTTAAATGTATTATTTTTTCTCAATTAATTCAGTGCTTACCCGGCATATTAACACCCCGCCTCTGCTCATGAATGATTGGACAGCTGTCAGATCTTTCACTTTCCCATAGGCTACTTATTGCCTAGCCATCAATTTTCATGCAGAATACTGTGAATGGCCTCTGATTGCTTATGATTGTACAGCTGCATAAAACTTGGCACATATTTGACTCTCCTATTGGTTAAACATACAGTCAGTACCTGCACCTGAAACGGACACAGTTTGTGTCCCACCCAGCTAACTTATGATTGGGCTACCGCAGAAACAATGCAGATATTCAATTGGTTGATCGTATCGCAAAAGTAATTCGGGGGGAAGAAAAAAAAAAAAAAAAAAAATTTGCGTACGTACAAGCACAGCATAAGCGAGCAGCGCTGTCAACAGACTACTGTGGCGCTTTTTTGTTGGAAAACGTGTTTAAAGCTTTCATAATTATCCCACGCTACGACCCGCCAGAAATGTGTTCACGACCCATTGTTTTGACCCACTGATCTAGAACATACTGTTAAGCAAAATTTGAAACGGAAAGGCCAATTTGTGCCCCACTGCCTTACAGAAACGTGCATAGCTAGGGTGGTAAGCCTCTGCACACCCAAAGATTTGTTCTAACCGTGTCCTTAATTACAAATTAAAACAACTAAACCGATAACCAGGTCATCAGGGAGCAATATTTTAACCAGAGATGCCCACTTGTACTTCAAAGAACTATTGTACTTTTTAAAAGTTTATTTTCTGTTTACATATTCTTGTCTGTGCATGCACTTGCTGATCCATCGTTATATGTGCAGTGACTATATATATATATTATATATATATATATCTATATATATAATATATATATATATATATCTATATATATATATATATATGTTATATGTATATAAAATAAAACTGTTTTTAAAGATATCTTAAATTGTCTAGTGTGCATTTATTTACCTTGGTAATAGTATACAAACCGGCAATAAAGGGGTTATAGTATCATGGAATAATTCATTATTTTAGCACGTGATGAGAGTAATTTTACTGAATTAGGGTTAATTCCACTTATATAGCACGTGCTGAGAGTTCTTGCAATGAGTAGCGTTTACTTTTTTTTTTTTTTTTTTTTTGTATTACGTGCTCCAGATTTCAGTGGATCTCGTTCTTGTTTTCACTCTGCTCCAATGACACATCACGCATACACGTTGATCTGCCACGCTGGATTCAGTGTCCATTTGTTTTGCTGGAAATACTCTAGATCAGCGGTTTCCAACCCTAGTCCTGGAGAGCCCCTATCCAGCAAGTTTTATAGGTGTCTTTACATCCTTAGTGGCTAAAGATCTGGAAAACCTGTCAATATTAACTAATTAAGCCAATAATCGGTTCAGTCAAGTAACTGAGAGATTGGTTGAAACGAAAACCAGCCGCCACAGTAGCTTTCCAGGACTAAGGATGGAGACCACTGCACTAAAATAAGAAACATAACAAGAAAGATTCTTTAGTTAAAGATATAAAAAAGTGATCATTAGTATATATATATATAATATCTATATATATATATATATATATATATATATATATATATATATATAGATAACAGTAAAAGACTGAACAGTTGTTGTTTTTTTTGTTTTTTTTTAACACGTATGCAATCTAGCAGTTAAGCATCTCTTGCACTTGGTTGCATTGAGATGAGAGTTTAAAAAAATAAAAATAAAGATCTGCTGTGGCCAAACGTTTTGCATGTACCTAGAATTTTTGATTTGAGACATGCTTTTAAAATAAATAAATAAACGACATGAACATAATTTCGCTATTTGTATTTAACATCATTAAATATCAAATAAACTACTACATGAGATCGCAAACGTCTCCTGGAAGCCATAACAATAGTACAGTCATATTTCATGTTTGATTTAAAAATTACACTTTTTTTCCATTTCTGTCCGTTTTTCTTAAAGTATATGGAAAACTGCAAAGCGGTGTGTAATTCAATATGTTAAAGTAACATTATTAAGCTGGTTTCATTCGACTTTATGAAGCAAAATGAGTTAATTCTATAGGGTGATGCAAAGCTTTTGGCCACAGCTGTAGAGGTAACATATAAATATGAAGTGATACCCTTTTAAAATATTATGCTCTATTTTTAATCTGTTTTAAAGTATTGGTTATTACACCTTTATTTATTTAACTGATGCCTGGACTATTCAATACAATTATCAATGAGCTGAAATGCTGAAGCCAGGATGAAGACAATTCAAAACTTTAACTGTGGTACCAGTTATGATCACTATGTGTCGCACTCTCACCTAACTAAATTACGCTGACCACTATGTTTGTGTGCTTTAAGATCACGTGACTAGAATCATGTTGTAATTACTGCGGTTCAAGCGATTAGACACAAATTCTTGGTCAAGCAGTTGATGAATAGCTAAACAGATATTTCACCATAAATTTGCAAGAAGGTAATAGAGAAGACGTGGCTTTTCAAAGAAACTCAGCTGGATTATTAAACTGTAAATGCGTTCAACCTCAAAAATCAACAATAAAAATACAAAATAATAAAACTATATAATACATGTGTACTTACTATACTACAACTAAATTAGTCTGGGGTTATGTCTTCTTTTTCTTTTCTTTTATACCCGCTAATTGCAAATTACAACCTATAATTTCATGGTGGGTGTTTTTATAGTAGAATATATATATATATATATATATATATATATATATATATATATATATATATATATATATATATATATATATATATATATATATATATATATATGACACAGTCTCTGTTTTCAGTTTAGTACAATCATTTTGGTTGGTTTCAGGTAAACGAACAACAAACGTCTGACCCACCCAACCTGTTTGCAGCGGGTGAACTAACTCTCGGCGCGGCTTGATTGTAATCTGAACTTCAAGATTTAGACTTTTCGTTCGCCAGAGTAAAAAGCAAGCGGCGATGTTTTACATCTAAAAAAAAAAAAAAAAACAACATTTTATTATTATTTTAAAAAACAAAGTGAAAACTAAATAAAATAAAAAATAATACTAATGAAGCACATAATTTTAATAAATTGATTAACACTGATAGGCGTGCACATTCCTCAGTCCGCAATGCGTTTTCATTTAGTTTATATTCAACATGAATCTACAATTATGTGTAATACGATGATTCCGCAGCTGTTCTGATCTGGCGCGATTTAGCCTAGACAGAACAACTACAGGTTGCAAGCATTTGAATCCACTATAGGTTAAACCACATCAACAACGTCAATAAACACAGCCATCAGAAGCATTGAGTAAGAAACACAAAGAAAGAAAAATGTCAAAACGCAAATGTGTGTGTAACGGCGATCTATAGAATGGATTATTATTATTATTATTATTATTATTATTATTATTATTATTATTATTATTATTATTATTATTATTATTATTATTATTTTTAAATAAAAATATGTATATACAACCGTTAATTTGCTTAATCGCCTTTAATATATATATATATATATATATACTGGGAGTGTCACTGAATTATAACATCGCACGTGCATCTGGGGGTAGGCAGCAGCAGGGCTGGTAGGTGACGTAATCACAAACAGAGGCATAAGCTTGATATACGCTCCTTCCAAAGGAGTCGGCTGTTTTGTATCGGTAGCGGTATCGGCGCCATGCTTCAGTGCGGGAGGTCCCGCGTTCGCGCCTGCCTGCGTTAACCTATTTCGCTACAATATATACACACGGGAGTGTACTGAAATTACTTGAAAATCTGGTCACCCTAATTGTAACTGCAGTTTATGGCTGTTATACAAGAAATATTTTATTTCACCAGTAAAAACAACCTCATAATAAACTAATATTCTAAGTGCAATTTAACACCATTGAGATTACTTTGCGCTGTTTGGTTTCCATGTGCATTGTAACTGCAGTTTACAGCTGCAATATCAGAAATGTAATTATAACTAAATTTAACATTTGCTTTTAGACTGAGAAGCGTGATGGCACTAAACTACATGGCATACTTATCTCCCACCAATGCTTGCCTCTCCTAGACTATTTAATCGCAGATGCACTATCTTAAATAAATATAGCACATGTGCTGAGAGTTACACGAGGCTCTCGAATTTAATTATGTACTTCCCCGATTTTAATAAAGCGATCGGCTTGGACAGTAGCTCCCGGTTCATTAATTACGTATACAGGCACTTTAGAAACGTTGCCAACCTACCATTAGCTTACTGTATATATGACTGTGGCAGAGCACAGCTCTGCCCTTTAGAAATTGGCAGAGATGGGGTTAAATTCCCCTACCTGCCTGGGTTCATTGTGTTCAGGTGGCTGGGGTTGATTAGATGATTAGTTTAATTAACGATCAATCAGCGCCCAGCCACCTGACATAAAAGAAGGCCTCTGCTGCTCATTTGGGAGGTGGGAGTTGAGGAAGCAGGTTGGTAGTTTTTGGTTTGTGTGGGTTTTTTGAGATTTGTGAATCCAGTGAAGGCATTGCCCAGCCTGGAAACCTTTATTCTGTACATTTTGCTTTTTGTCTTTCTTTTTGTGTTTAAATCCCTTTATTTTGCCCTTGTGCCCTTTTATTTTGTGTTATTTATAATAAAATTAGTATTTTGAACTGCAGACTGTCTCTGGGCCTCTATCCACTCACCAGCCTGTCACAATGACATATTGTCAAATATTAGCATTTAATTCAAAATTACTATTCTCTGATAAATTGATAAGGTGCCATTTCAAGCAGTTCTTTTCATAACCAAACAAGTTGGTTATAATTAGTACAATTCTTCACATTTGGGAAATATACCAGATACATAGCAAAATGTTTAATTATTACATCATATATATATATATATATATATATATATATATATATATATATATATATATTACACACACACCCGTGCATATTTTTTAACACATATATATAACGAGGAATGAAATGCATTTTATTTAGCGGCAAAGCAACGTGTAAACAAGCCTACGTAAACAATTATCAGTATGATTTTAACCGGGTGCCTCATAGCTGGCTGCGGCCTTGCTGGCGAAATGTTCAATATATACTGAATTGACTAAGAGACAATTCATGCAAGAAACGCATTGTGTTAAATCCTATCACAGTAGATTCTTGTTAATTGCATAGCCTGCCCCAGTTGCCTAAGAGTTTTAACAGCTGACCAGAGCATAATGTAATACGTTTAATTGTATACCAGATCAGTGTATACAACTGTAACGTGCATTTGTTTTGCAAACGTATGTTCCTTATTCTGGTTAAATGTGTAAAACTGATAGACATGGGTCATGCAATTCACAGGAAGCTATTTCATGGGCATTTTTAAAGAAATTAAGTTAATAGGAAGTGTAATTATCATGTATGCAATTCACTGGAATGCACCGTACGTGTATCATTCTCAAACCTCAAAAATGACCTTGCAGTAATACTATATTGGCACACTGGGTAAATTGTAAAAAAGAAAAATCTGTAAATGTTGTTTTTTTTTTTTTCCTTTTCCAGAATATATACTGTGCATCAAAAAAAAAATCACTTGTATTTGAGCATCAAAAGAAACTTACCACTTATATTTGGATACAATTCCCTAGATATGATCAAAAAATGACAAAATCTGTTTTAGAGCAGGTGCAGTGACTTTTTTATTGTGCTGATTAACAATTGACATCACAGCGATGCTGCAAAATGATCTGTCAATCTTGAGCAGGTGTTGTGACTCTTGGTCTCCCAGTTCGTGGCCTGTCATTGACAGAGTGTGTCTGGTTATACTGTCCTGCCAGGTTTGAAATTGCTGGCTGTGAGCACCCAAGACGGCAAGCAACAGTACGCTGCTCTAGTCCAGCCTCCAACATACTGATTGCATGAAGGCGCTGTATATTGTTTTTTTTTCTGTGATTTTCTTTATTGCTTTTATTCAAGCTTACACTTGAACTGCTGGAATTACTCTGTATCCAGTGTCCAATCAACTGTCTCACTAATTAGGTGATTAAGTGCTTCAGTCATGATTTCCGTTACATGAGAGAAGATGTTAAACTTCATGCTGATTTGAACTTGGCACTTGTCAAGATAAGCACCAATTTAGATGTAGCTTTACAGTAAACAAACGGATTCATCTACATCTCCATCCATTTGCGTTGCTCTCCATCTGATGATGTAGATATCCTTCTGTCTGGTGTTGATTGCTGAAGTGTAATGCTTGCTCCAGGGATCAGCTTATTTTGCATCCCCAGCGCATCAGCCACACACAACAGCTGCAATGCTGGCTGCAGGGATCAACCCAGTGTGGTCGCCCCAGCACATAAGCATGACAACCATCTGGATTGAGCTAAGTAGGGTACATCTCTGGGGTTTTCAAGTTTGCACCTTCTGTCCTTGGTTTCATCGACTAGCCCACCACACCTCAAGAGGGCTCAACAGTGATTCAGGCATCCCAGCATCACCCCCCTCCATCCCCCACTCAGCTTACTTACCTGTACATCAGTGTTGCTTTCTTTCTGTTGTGCTTGAGATCCCCAGCCAGAATCTTTCTGTCTCAACCACAGCCAGTTGCTGCTCCTTTCTGCTGCTTCAGATAAGTTCTTCACTGTGTAATGCAACTCTTGGCCACTGAACCCGACATCTCTGAGAAACCGGGTTGTAGAGTGTGCCACAAATCCTCGACAACCCACCTCCACTGGGTAAACTTGAACTCTCCATCCTCGCTGTTCTATTTCAGCAGCTAGTTGAGCATATCGAAGTTTCTTCCTCTCATACGCCTCATCCACAGCATCCTCCCATGGCACTGTTAACTCTACCAGATGAACAAGGCATGCTGATCCAGACCACAAGACAACATCTGGTCGAAGGTTAGTGATGGCATTCTCAGGTGGAAAAATAAGCCGTTGACCAACATCTACCAGCATCTTCCAGTCTCTATCAGCTTCCAGTTGTCCTGGGCAAGGCTTGGTTTTAACATCTTTTCTTGGTGGTTTCTCTCCTGGACGGAGGAATATTGTCTTTTGTGTGTAATGCTTTGATGGAACTGGTGGCAACTTATTGGTCAGGTTACGGTTGTCTTCCAATGCTAAGGCCAAACATCGCAGCACCTGGTCATGGTGCCAAGTAAACTGTCCTTAGCTAAGACCCACCTTACATCCTGTCAAAACGTGCCTTAATGTTGCAGGTGATAAACACAAAGGACATGATCCTCACCCAGCCAGAGGTTTAGGTTCTGTAGTGATGGGAGAACATCCTATGTTGATCTGATGAGGAAACTGATCCTGCTCTGTTGATTTGTCCACAGGTCTTGCCAGCCGATCAAACGTGTCATGGTCAAGGATGAATGATCAAGTGATTAAAAAGAAGCCAAAAACATTTTGTCAGTGTCCATCATTTCTATATCTTTTTTTTTTAAATAAATGTGTTATACTAATGATATGTTTCGTTTGATGCTCTGTATTTATTCAGGGACTGGCACAGCACTTTAACAAGGCTCTTACAACTAAATTAACTTCCTTTGCAACAAGTATTAGGCTCCCATCTCTGCTCCTTACTCCAATGCTAGGCAGCACAGTGATCTTATAATGTTATGTCAATTAAAGGAATTCTACAGCTTGGAGAAATTCTATAGAAATCAGCGATCCAGACGATTTGGTGGGGGTGAGCAGGTTTGGGGTATTCCCCCCTTCCTCGAGAACCTTTTGCACAATGATTAATCCAACCTAAATTATTAAAATGACATTTAGAACCAATAGAAAAAGAACACAGCAACACTGGTTAATTAAAAATGATATAATTTGCAACTTGAATTAAGATCCCTTCAGTGAATTGAGTGGACATGCAAACATATGCTGATAATGACAAACTTCTGTTTTTCAAATCAACCAAACAGTGATCTTGCATAGAAGTTTGAGTATGCATCATCTAAATTTGTCAATTTTCCACTATTTGTAACATTTAGAAATTCCAGGAAATTGCAATTTCACATCAGGCCAACGTTTTCTATTTATGTGGCTGTGTCCGCAAATTTAGAACAGGCAGACAGAACACAAAGAGAAGATCACACCTGAAGTTTACCAAGTTTGCAGGTATTTGATCTCTCAGCTTTTTATTATAGTCTTAATCCTTGGATTCTCAGGAACAGTTGTTCAAAAAAGCAACTTTTTCACAATCTGAAAATAAAAATTGCTTCTACCGCACTTGTTACTTTGAATGGGGAGATATTAATCCCACCATGACTTCCTTGAGCAATAAAGGTTCAAGCTAAATGAAGTAATCGGAATGCAATGGGGAAAAACATTTTTATTAAGATTGGAAAGGTGTTTTACTTAGCGGGGCTGTGTGGTACACAAAGCTGTGTAAATAAAGAAAGACCAAGCCCAGGTTCATTGAGTTGGTGTTTGTTCAGTTAACCACGGGGTACAAGCTACTTGTCTGCAATGGGTTAGATTTTATTGTTTTTGTTGGAATTTGAAGAAGTAGGCAGAGTGAGAGTCGAAGTTCGTGGAAGAAATTTAGAAAGGCGTTTAATCCAAAATGTCCAAAAAAAGCACCATTTCTTTCTGAAAAAAAAAAAAAACAGGTAGATATATAGCCGTGCTTTTTACATTTTCAAGAGTTTCTTGTTGGCTTATATATTTAGCAAAACCCATTGTGTGAAATCCTGCTTCTCGATTGTACAATTCACCTAATTTGCAGTTGACATTGGAGAAACCTTTTTTTGGGTGTTCTGAATTTGGAAGGAACCACCCTATTGTTTAATAAATGACTACAGTTGCAATGCATATGTGGCTTTCATTTTAAGCCTGTTTGTATAATTAGTACAGCATGAGGCATCTCATTACTGTGTTAATGAAAAATTGAAAACGTGAATAGCTTAAAAGCTACTCAGTTTCCACACGGTGACAAGGAGTTCTAATACTGGGTATACAGGCTCCTCTCAAATGCACTATTGCAGCCCAGTCTCTGTATTGCTTGTACCAGTTGGAATTACTTTTGGCTCCAGTCCAGGACCAACCATAGCCTATTATTCCATTTAGCACAGCCTTGACCCAAGGCAGGATCAAGGGATACATTCACTCTAATTGCTGGAAGTAGAATAACCTCTGTCAAGTTTTTATAGCTCTATTAGAGTAGTAAAATAGTTTACAAGTTTGTTCTTTTTTACAGTTGTTGCACAACTCACTTGATCTGGTATTTGTTCTGCTATTATATTTCAGTGATATCCGGCAATAGCTATATGAATGAATTTCAGATGAATTAGAAATGTTTTAAGTGGGATAAATAACTGTGGCGAATTATGTGTCAAATAACCCCCAGTTTCTAGTGCAGAACCGATTCGTCGCTTACCGCAATGGAGCTATGAGAATCCCCAAATGTTTTTACAGGGCTTTATATATATATATATATATATATATATATATATATATGATATGATATATGATATATAGTATATATATATATATATTATATATATATATATATATCTATATATCTATCTATCTATATATCTATCTATAATCTAGTTTATTTGATGTTTACCAAATTTAATGCAAAAGTCTACCAGAAGCCTTAATAGTTGTATAGTATTTTGTGCTATATTTCGAAAATGTTACATTTTTTTTTTATTTTTGTTTATTTATACTTTCTTTAAAAAAAAAGTTTAAATTTGAACAATAATTTTGCTGTTTACTATTCAAGCAGATAAGCCATTAAAATGAGATGGGCATTCAGATTTAGAGTTTACTTATACTGGTACAGCACTGATAGAGACACTGTATATCAACTAGGGCTATTAAATACTGCATATGTTTAAGCATATTTAGAAGTGTTGTAAAAAAAATCCCATTAAGTAAACTTTACAACAAAATGTGTAATTATGCATGTTTACATAAATGGAAAAGTCACATATTTAAAAAAAAAACTGTATGAATATTACTATAAATAAAACACAGTTAAAACCATCTACAATATTGTGCAGTTGAAGCATAGCTGGATATAAAGATAATAATGTAACTAAACCTTTTCTCTTCCCTTCCTCTGCAGTTCTCCAGTAGCCATTTTCACACCAAACAACAATGGCTCTGACACCACACAGTCAGCTTATCCTGTCTGTTTATATTGTGACCTTCGTGATGGGGTTACCCGCCAACATCCTGGCCTTTTACACCTTCAGCGTGAAAGTCCGCAGCAAACCGACTCCCATTGACGTCTTCCTTCTCAACCTGACCGTTTCGGATCTCATCTTTCTTCTCTTCCTGCCTTTCCGGATGGTCGAGGTCTGCCAAGACATGCTTTGGGTGCTTCCCTCCTTCCTGTGCCCTTTGAGCAACTTTATATTCTACTCCACCATCTACATGAGCACATTCCTTCTAATGGGGGTCAGTTTGGAGCGATACCTTGGGGTGGCCTACCCTATCAAGTACAAGATGTACCGCAAGGCCAAGTATGCTGTCTGGGCGAGCATTGTCTTCTTGGTCGTATCGACTGCTCACTGCAGCATTGTCTTCATCATCCAGTACCAGAATGAGACTCTGAATGATTCCTTTTGCTATGACAATTTCACAGTCAAGCAACTTAAAATACTTCTACCAGTCCGTTTGGAATTCTTCTTCTTGCTCTTTTGCATCCCCTTCCTCATCACCTCCTTTTGCTACATAAATTCTATCCGGATCCTTACCTCCCTGCCAAACATCAGCCGTCGAAAGAAGCAGAGAGCCATCGGGTTAGCTGTGGCGACACTGCTGGTCTTCATCCTCTGCTTCGCCCCTTATAACATCTCCCACATAGTGGGGATTGTGAAAGATCAAAATCCCAAGTGGCGCATGGATGCTCTCCTTTCCAGCACCTTCAACGCCTGCTTGGATCCCATCATCTTCTACTTTTCCTCAAATCAAGTTCAGAATAGCGTCAGAAAGTGCACATCAGGGGTCCTAGAAAGGATACGAACCATCGGTTTTTGTAAAAGACTTTGTCCGCTGGCGTCCACAATTGACGAGCAGATGGAGAGCAGCTCTAACAATTTGTGATGGGCCACCCTGACATTTGAGTATGTGTTCTTGACTTTTGCTGTACGATGCAAGCCTAATTTTTAGAGCACGTTTTCTGTGTCTATAGCTCTTGCAATTTTTGGCTGTTGATACATTTAGAGACAATGGGATTTTATTACGCATTCATAAACATCTACTGCACATCCTTCTTCAGTGGAATTATTTCCCTATACCATATCCAATTTCTTTGCAGCTCAAGTTGTTCAACAGAAGGTACACAAAAGAACTGAGACTTATTGGGAGATACTTGATAAAACTACTGAATAACTCACTCAAGCTTTAATTTTCATCCAAAGCCACCTTGCTCAGATTAGTGATTAGCCATTTTTGTTGCACACCACCATTCTAATATTTCCAAAGAAATGTTTCCATGAAAGTGAAAAATCAAAGTTTTTTCATGGCATTGTAAATAAGATCCATACGCAGACTTTCATTTCAACTTAACCCTGAACATTGAACATCATCAAAGTTATTTATTCAACTGATATTGTCTTAAATGGTCTTTTTTACATATACACTCCACACTGTACAAAAATAAACAGGAATTTTACAATAAGCTAAGACACTGCAATATATCTATTGGTATGAGTAACAGAAAATACTTGAAATAAGGATTTTTTTGTTCTTCTGCACAGACTTGTTTCAATCCAAAAGGACACTTATGCAATGAATGTGGCAAAAATGCCTTTTTTAAAGGGAAATCTATTAAGCTTAATAGGGTTAACAGCTGAAACACTCAACTTTAATTTGTCTAAAAACATGACTTAGGCCTGTATTATTTGTTTTGGATATTTTATGCAGTGTTATTATGTACTATATTTTACAGCATTGTAAACTTTATAGATATGACACTTTTAAAACATTTAACTTTATTTCTTTTGTATGTTTTACCTTAGAATTTGTAACTATTCAACCAATACTTATAGCTACTTTTAAAAAAGTACCATACAATATGTATTATAACTGTACAATTATTTAATGATGACACAGAAAAAGCTACCTTTATTACAATTATTGATTGTATTCTGGTTTGAGTATAGTTTAAATGTAACCTGAGGGTTAGTTCTGTAATGCAGCGCATTTGAAATGCTTGCCTACACAGACGCTTTGCTAAATAAAAATGTGTTTTGCTAGATGGCTGATTAATGGTTTCCCAATGAGTTACCTCATGTTTAATTCAATACGACAGAATTTATTATACTGTGGGTGCGATAAGTAAGTGAGCTGCTCAGAGCAGCTCAGTGAAAGAATGCACTTAACAGCACTTTGAGTTCCACTCCCCCTGAGCAGCTCAGAGCTGCAGTGCAGATTTCATCATTGATCCAACTAGTGAGCGGAAAAATTCTCACTCTGAGCCGCTCAGTTACTTAACGCACCCCATATCAAGAATAGTCCTCCTATTCCTTTCAGTGGGCTTTGTGATGTCATAGCCATGGTGATAGCACATTACACACCGTTCCCTTTGCATATATTTGTGTTTATTTTTATTTTAAGTGACCTCATAGCCATTGACTAATCTCAATGTGGCTCTACAGGATGTCTGCCATTTAAGGGATAATGGTACTGCTTTGGTGTGTTACAAGGCAATAATGGAACAGTAATGCCATTATCACAAGACAGCAATGCCTTAATCACTATTATACCACACATTTTTCAAGTTAATTATTTATTTACCTCAGTTTGTCTGAAATAATCATTGCAGTCCACTGAAAGAGACAAAGAGGGTTTCACCAGTAAGCAGTGAGTAATAACAAAACGGCTGACCTCCATGGAAAACAACAGACAGCATTGTCCAGTTGTTGTGTGGCTATGGCCAAATATTCTGCATCACCCTACAGAATGAACAAATTTTTTATTCATAAAGTTGAAATCAAACTTGTTGAATAATGTTACGTTAACATATTGAATTACATACTGTTTTGTAGCTTTGCATATACTTAAAGAAAAAGTGACAAATTAAAAAATGTGACATTTCAAAATCTAGCATGAACTATTACCGTACTACTGTTATGGCTGGTAGATTATATATTTTGCGATATATTTATATATATATATATATATATATATATATATATATATATATATATATATATATATATATATATATAAACTTATTCTATAATTAATCACATTTAGTGGTGAATTTTGGTATGTGTTAGTTAATCTAATCTGTTAGTTATTAAACAATAAAACAGTCTTAAAAGGTTCTAAAAGTGAATTTCATCACCAAAGTTTTCCAAATTGTGTGTGTGTTTTTTAAAAAAAAAATCTAACCTACAGAAGCAATGGGGTGTTCTAACCCATTTGCACACTACTGTATGTACAGATAATGTGGCTGCATCACATGACCTCACATATTCTCTCATTGGCAGGATGAAACATGCTTGCAAGGCTCAGGTATGGTCCTAGTATCTGTAACGCAGGGTCAAAAAGGGGGTTCTTTCACGTCGTCAAAGTGAAAATAAAGTTTGGAAAAAAGAAAAAGAATTCTTGTTGGCTAATATATTTCCTAACAATTTCCTGATAAGATATGAAAAATATGCAAAAAACAAATAGAATGCTGAAACTGGTGTTATTGCCTATAACACTGCATTTTGAACAACAGTTTCACAAAAAAGTGAAACACAAAAAAAGTTCTACAGTGCGCATCAGTACACAAACAGCTTTCCAAGATCATTTGAAAAAAAAAAAAAAATGACACTGTATTGGCCACAGTTTCCACAGGTGAACAGTGCCCTTATTGCAGCCTTCAAATCAGTAAATACACAGCTTTGTGTCTTATGCTGTACCATATCGCAGGCTGAATATTTCAATATGCTGTTTAAACAATCTTCCTCTTCAGTGTAAGCAGGTCTATTTAATATTTGCTAAGTTGCTAAGTAACCTTGTTTGGGGAGCGCTAGGGAGCTGCGTGGAAGGGTATGCATGGATTCTTTTTCCATTATCCGAATGTTTAGCTTTATCAAAAGAAGCATCCAGCTGCTTTTCAATTATTTCTACCTCTAATATAGCTGTGAGCAGTCCTGTTAGAAGCGGTTGGCTGCACTTACTACAAATGGTTACTGCATTATGGATTATTTAGGGTGTAGAAACTTCTTTGGTAAGTATACAATCAATATCTTGACTGTACTTTTCGTGACTGTATTATTACAATCATACACAAGCTGACTAAAGTGTATTAACAAAGGTTTCCATTTTCCTTTATTAACTTCTGTATGTAATAGGGAGCAAAATGCATGTTAATCTTACAAAGCTGGAACGCAGTAGTTGCATTCAAGGTAGGTAAGCAAGCACTCTCAGATCGTTTGGTTTCTCATTTTTGTTAATGCTAATCTATAGTTCATTAAAGACTGCAGTAAAATGTTTTGGAGCCTAATTTGCAGTCAACATTGGAGAAACCTTTTTTTTTCGGGGGGGGGGGGGGGGGGGTAAATTGAGAATGACTACCCCTTTAATGTGTGCTGATTTTGGAAGGGACCATAGTATTATTTAATTAAAAAAAAAAACTGGAGTCAATTACTACAGTTACAATGCATCTGCTGCTTTCGTTTTAAGCCTGTTTATATAATTTGTGTTGTATTAGGTATCTTATTACTGTTTTAATGAAGAAAATGTTGAAAACAAGAACAGCGTAAAAGCTAAATGGGGGGCGGGGTGTTCTAAAGTTCGTATCAGGATTTATACTTGGAAAAGCAGGGTTTTAATTAACGAGACAGGCATATAACTCACCTTGAAACAGTATTTAAGTTCCTTGGTGTTAAAAACAAACTTGAATAAGCAAACTACAGTGTGGCTTTGCTGGAAGTGGCAGAAGGTGCAGCAGCACTAGCAACAAATTTTGCAGCTTGAGTGTGAGCCTGAGATTGACAGAGCCCGTCTGCGACAGCGAAGATACAGAGAGGGTATACAGGACGAAGGATCATTTATTAGGTTTACCAAATGACGATCTAAAAACTCGGTTGCTTCTGGATCGGGCAGCTCTTGTCGACCTCTGTCAGACTGCTGGAAGACCTTGAATTGCCTACAAAAAGAGGTCATGCCGTACCCCCGCATGTGAAGATATTGGCAACTTTGCCATTCTATGTCTCTGGGTCATTTCAGAGGGTCAAGAGTGACTTGATAAAGAGGGTTAACAATTATATCAGTATACCACTTAATCAGAAGCAGCTACAAAATATTAAAAGGGAGTTTTATGACACTGCTAGATTTCCCAGAGTAATGGGAGCCATTGATGGCACACATGTTATAACAATAATAATAATAATAATATACGACTACTGTGTGTGAACAGTGCATCAGCTGTGGAGTCAATTACAACAAAAAGATGGAGCACAAGGAGGTTAAGTGGCTTGCTGAGGGTCAAACAATGAGTCAGGGGCTGAGCTGGGATTTGAACCAGGGCCCTCCTAGTTACAAGCCTGTTTCTTTAACCACTGGACCACACAGCCTCCTATATTACACTCAAATCAACAGCAGCACCACGTGCAGGTGATTTCTTATGCATCAGAACATTGGAACCAAGAGCTCCCCCACAAATCTTTAACATGCTAGCACTGCACCACACCAACATCACGCAGCACGGGAAGCCCACTACACAAGGTGTCTGCCCTACCGCGTGGTCAACCTAGTTTAAGCAGACAGAAAAACATGGAAAGAGGGAGTGTACACCTTTCATGTACACCTTTTGTACAAGGCCTAACCACCGCAGCGACGGGCCTGTGGCCGGCAGAACTACTCGACAGCGGGGATGCGGCAAAGCCTAGCCTCGAGGAGGACATGTGTACTCTCAGAAAGAATAGACAATCATTCGTGGATGACTGCACAGACAGTCACTCACATAAGACAGATAGATAAACAGGAGCGGCCTGCCAGAAAGACAGAAAGGCAATAAAGGACTTTGGTCTTTTTTAAGTCGTTGATTCCAGGAAAGCGGCAAGCCAGCCTTCAGCACGAATGCAGGGGAAATACAACTGACTCGAATCGACTAGAGAAACTCTTTTCTATCAACACGCTCACCTCAGCACAGAGATCTTACCATACTGTCTTGACAGGGAAAAAGAGGCGGATATTCCTGTCAGTGACAGTTTTATTCCCTCGGTAGGCGGGACCAAGTGTGTCGTCACGGGAAGGAGCCTTTCGGCAGCTCTGGTATAAAGAGCTCAGTGATAGCTACCCGAAGGGCTGGAATAGCCAATACCTATCTGGTGGTGGTCATCTTCTAATTGAAAGGGAACTGTTATGCTGGTTCCATTTCTAAACATTTTACTCTCACAATCACTTTAACTAATCATTACACATCACCTAAGCATGGCGTATACTTATTTTTTTTTTATGTTACACAAGACAAAACAGGCAGTTCAAAAAATAAAACATCAATAATAATAATAATAATAATAATAATAATAATAATAATAATAAACTTTCGTGGCAAGATAAATGACGAGACCGAAGGTGCAGTATCCACGTCACCAGCAGCACGATATACATTTACAGGCTTTTTATTGCACACTTTGGACAACTGTATTTGTTATAATTAGTTGTACTTGCTGTTTACAATAGCTTGAAAAAGTAGCACGTGTGACTGTTTCTTTGCCCTTATTTTTAATTTTTTTGTAATGCTTCTGTTTTGCCACTAAACTTGCTTTTATTTTGGTGAAGTTTGTTTGTTACAGTAGCAAATTGAATTTTCATGATTGTGTCTTTGATTCCCAGCATACCGTCATGTCGTCGAGCTGCACCGGTATTTTATTAATTTTCCTGCTTTCTCCATTTTCTTCCAGTTAAGTTTTAGTGGCAGCATTTTCCCGATTTTCAAAGAGTAAAATTGTGTAATCTCTTCGTCTTTTTCATTAAGCTGCCTTTGGACAGGCGTATTGCTGAAGAACGCGCTCACACTAAATTCGGTAGGAAGCCAAACATATAATCTGATGAGAAATTTGTTAAACCCAGATAAGCCAGGGAACAAATCGTTTGACGATTTAGTTGAACTGTTGAAAACGCACTACAACCCAAAGCCCAGCGAAATAGATCAACGCTTTAAATTTAACTCGAGAAACAAACAGGCGAATGAGAGTGTGACTGAATATGTGGCAGTGCTACGAGAACTGGCTCAACATTGCAACTATGGAGACAGTTTAAAGGAAATGTTACGGGACAGGCTAGTCTGTGGCATAGACAATGATCGTATTCAGCGCAGGCTGGTAGCAAAAACCGAGTTAACATTTGAAAAAGCACTGAAGCTTGCTCAGGCATTGGAGACAGCGAACAAATACGTTCAGGATTTACAATGGCAAAGCAAAGGAAGCAATGGTGCTAACTGGAAACATGCTAGCCAGGCTACAGTGCAAAAGTTAAAAACGTGGAGGGAACCACGAACTGGCGGAACTATGAGGGCATGTTATAGATGCGGTGGTGAGCACATGGCGAATGACTGTCGTTTTCTTAAGGAAATGTGTCACAGATGCGGAAAAAAGAGGCACATCAGGAAAGCGTGCAGGGCAAACTCACCTGTGGAGAAAACCAAACCTAGAGGGGGAGGAAAACAAAAGCAAGGAAAAGTGAAAAAAAAACATGGGGCTCATCACATTAGTGAAAATCCTGAAACAGATGCAAGTGACGGTGAAGACATGTTCATTATGAATAAGGTAACAGAGACAAGCATTCCCAGGGTAGCGCCTATCACATTACAATTAAAAGTGAACAAGTCGGATATGCAATTTGAGGTTGACACGTGGTCCAGTGTTACAATTATGAATGAAACAGAGTACTCCAAACTAAGGAATGGGGCAAAAGTACCTGAGCTAAAGACATGTTCCCTGCATCTCAGAACCTATACAGGCGAAAGAGTGAAAACATTGGGTACTGCAAACTTAACTGTACAGTACAGAGAGACTGTTAAACAGCTGCCAGTAGTAGTAGTGTCTGGCAAAGGACCAAACCTACTGGGCCGCGGTTGGATTAAGGAGTTGAAATTAAACTGGGGCACTGTAAACCAGAGAGGTAGAGACAAAACAACACTCCAGGATGTGTTGAAGAAACATGAAAATGTATTCAAAGAGGAATTGGGGACATTGTGAGGCCCACTGGCTAAAATATATGTTGACAAAGAGGCAACACCAAGGTTCTTTAAGCCAAGACCTGTGCCTTATGCTATGAAATTGAAGGTGGAGGCTGAGCTGGACCGCCTCTTGAGAGACAAAATAATTGAACCAGTGAAATTCTCTGAGTGGGCAGCTCCCATAGTCCTTACTGTAAATCGGGTGTCCAAACTGGAACAGTATCCCATTCCCAGAATTGAAGATCTTTTTGCAAAGCTCTCAGGAGGGGCAAAATTCAGCCAATTGGACATGAGTCATGCCTATCAACAGGTAATATTGGATGAGGAATCAAAAAAGTACGTAACTATAAACACACACAAAGGGTTATTTACTGTAAACCGTCTTCCATTCAGGGTTTCATCCAGTCCAGCTATCTTTCAGAGAATTATGGAGGGTTTGCTGCAGGGAATTCCCCATGTAGCCATTTACCTGGACGACATCATGGTGACGGGCAAGAATGATCAGGAGCACCTGCAGATGCTAAGCGAGGTACTTCAGAGAGTGGAGGAGGCAGGCCTACGGCTAAAGAGAAGGAAGTGTACCTTTCTGGGAAGTGAGGCTGAGTTTCTGGGTCACAAAGTGGATGCCACAGGACTACACCCACTTAAGAACAAGGTACAAGCTATCCAAAATGCACCTGCACCTACCAACATAACAGAGCTTAAGGCTTATTTAGGACTATTGAACTATTATAACAGGTTTTTACCTAACCTGTCAACACTGTTGGCTCCACTGCACAAATTGTTGAGAAAAGACACAAAATGGCAAAAAAGAGAGCAGGAGGCTGCTTTTGAGAAATCTAAAAAGCTAATGCAATCCAGAGATATACTTGTGCATTACGACAGTCAGAAAGAGCTGATTCTGTCCTGTGACGCCTCCCCCTACGGGATAGGCGCAGTACTTTCACACCTCATGCCGGATGGGTGGGAGAGACCCATAGGTTTTATGTCAAGAACACTCACATCAGCTGAACGAAACTACTCTCAGCTTGATAAAGAGGGACTGGCTGTGATTTTTGGGGTGCAACGGTTTCACAAGTATCTCTATGGTAGAAAGTTCACCATATGCACAGATCATAAACCGCTTCTTTTACTCTTCAACGAAATGAAGGCTGTGCCACAGATGGTGTCACCGAGGATCCAGAGGTGGGCTGTGACACTGCGGGAGTATGAGTACGTGATAGTCTACAAGGCGGGTAAGGACCACGGCAACGCAGACGCCTTGAGTCGTGTGCCACTGCCGGACACTTCCCAATCCACAGGTCTGGAAGACAGGGTGCTGATGATGGAAGACATAGCGATGGTGACCGCAGAGGAGGTGAGAGTGTGGACAAGTAAAGATTCCATACTGTCTAGGGTGAGAGAGTACGTTTTAAGGGGATGGTCACAGCAGGGGGAAGGAACAGATTTTACACCTTATTCTGCTAGGAAGACAGAATTGAGTGTGCAAGATGGTTGTGTCTTGTGGGGGGCACATGTCATCATCCCACAACGAGGACAACAGGCTGTGTTGGAACAGCTGCATCAGTGCCATCCAGGGGTTTCGCGCATGAAGGCTCTGGCCAGAAGTTATTTCTGGTGGCCCAAACTAGATGAGGAGATAGAGACACGGGTAAAGGCATGTAGCAAGTGTCAGGAACACCGGAAAGCACCAGCCACAGCCCCGCTACATCCCTGGGAGTGGCCAGACAGACCCTGGAAGCGATTACACCTAGATTATGCAGGACCATTTATGGGGCAGATGTTTTTGATACTCATAGATGCTCATTCCAAATGGATGGATGTTTACCCGGTAACTTCAGCAACATCAGCTGTTACAATTGACTGTTTGCGAAAAAGTTTTAGCAATCAGGGATTACCAGAAATGGTAGTTTCTGATAACGGCACCTGTTTTGTCAGCTCAGAGTTCAAGGAATTCATGAACAAAAATGGCATTGTCCATGTTACATCAGCCCCGTTTCATGCGTCTTCCAACGGTCTCGCAGAACGAGCCGTTCAAATATTCAAGACGATGATGAAGAAAGCGGGAGAAGGAAGCATGTCAACTAAAGTGTCAAGGGTACTATTCAGCTATAGGTTAACACCTCAAACTACCACAGGACTCTCCCCAGCAGAGATGTTACTAGGGAGGAAACTTTGGTCTACTCTTGATTTAGTGCATCCCGATTTAAAGAGAAAAGTGGAATTTAAGCAGAATAAACAAAAGGAACACCACGACAAGCACACAAAGGGGAGGAGTTTTGGAGACGGAGACTCTGTGATGACAAGAAACTTCAGTTACGGTCCCAAGTGGATACCAGGAGTCATTGCAACAGTGACTGGTCCTGTATCTTTCAAGGTAATGCTGGGAGATGGCAGAATAGTACGCAGACACATAGATCAGATCCTGTGTAGACAACAAGACAACACCATTGGGTCAGAGGATATTGTGCAGGACACACCTGCAGAGGTTCTACAACCACCAGCTAGAGTAACCATGCCAGATGAACTTGTTCCAAACAATGCGGACACTGTCTCAGAGCAGCTTGGTTTGAAACCAGAGGAACAAACTGGGAGTTCCCCAGAGGTGGGCAGGGACAATCAAAGCATGGCACAAGCTGTGCGTCGTTCCCAAAGAACTGTCAAAAAGCCTGGTTACCTGAAGGACTTTGACTTGTAAATAAAAAAAATTTTAAAAGTTTGAAATTAAATGTTTATGTACAGTTAAGGATGGACTATTGTGTGTAGTTTTTGTTACAGCAATAGTTCAGAGACATCTAGTGTATTAGCGTTACATTTTGTTTATAACTGTGTTTAAACTGTTTCCAAATTTTAGAGAAGCTGAAATCTTAAGGGGGGGAGAATGTAGTAATGTGAATGTGTATGTATATAATGCAGTTCAAGTTATGCTACTAGAGTTCAGTAGCGCCCTACATACTTACCCTCTTCCTAGGATACCGTGGGGTCGAGGAAGTCCTTAGAAAACACTAATGTGTAGGTTTCAACAGAGATTGTTCTAATAAAGACACTGTGATTAGCATTATACTCTTGCATCTTGGATCTCGGGTTATTACAGTAATATGTCAGTGATATTATATACAAAGACATAATATGATCGAGATTTTTTTCTAGTCAATGGAGCCGTGAAAAAAGTTTTTTTGCAAATTACCACTTTGTTAAAAAAAAAAAAAAAAGAATCAAACTTTTGAAGTAGATTTAACATTTGCGCAAGGTCTCTTGAAAAAGAAAGCAGCACCAGCAAATTATGTACCTAATTATTACGAAAAAGGCTATTTTCTGAGCGCTGTCCCATTCTGTGGCGCATGCGCAGAAACATCGTTCTATGCAAGCTTCAACTGCCTTAAAGTGCAGATGTGTGTAACTCAACTTTTTTTCTACTCAGTGCGTAATTATTAATATTTTTAACATTAAGTTAAGTTTAAACCTTATTTAATCTTCCTTTAAGTTATTATGTTTGCTATTTTTAAATATAGGTAGTTATAATTAAACAAGAAAATACATACCAGTATAACAATGTGTAACGTGAAGTTTATATATTTTCTGTTTTATTTTTGTAGTTTAATTGTTATTTTCTTTATAAACTACTAAATACGGGTGCTTAAGAGACAACATACGATAAGAGTAGTGTAAACTCAACCTTTATTTTTCTTGAAGAAACATTTTTTTTTATTCAAATAACTCAAAACAGTACACAGGTCACTGTTTATATTTACAATAATTCATTTACAACAATTACATAACCAGAAACATGTGTTTACAAATGTGTTCTTAATTAAAACATTTTTTTTAAAGAAATAGACTACAGGCAACAATTACATATTATTATTACATATATTACATCGGAGTGTAATATGAAAAAGATCTACACAGTTCTGCACAGATGCGTGTTCTTCTAGGGTTGCTGCGTGATGCTCCATCCACTGAAATCTGTGCAGGCAGCGCAGCAGAGCTCTGAAAGGGAGGCTGGCTGCGGCTGTGAACCAAACAGTGCTGGCCCCTTGTTAGTGGATAGGAACGACATGTTACCTTTATGCAAAGAAGGGTGAACAGCCTTGTCAGCATTATATTAAATACATGGTAACCCCCAGCAACCTTCGTTCCTGCACCCCTGGGAGCAGCAAGCGCAGCCAGCTCTGGGATACAAGAACACAACCAATATCTTTGAATATGTTCCGTGTTCTCCCTCTCCCACACCGTTTTTATGGTCATGTGGTATGGGCATTGAGGGTGAGGGAAGCACAAGGCACTACCCCCTCCCTGTGAGCTCCCAGCGAGAGAGCTACGCTATGCGAGCCTTCGTTCTACAGCTATATATACTCTTGAGTTTGTGTGCTCTGAAGTCAGTTAAGATGCACACACACACACACACACACACACACACACACACACACACACACACACACACATCTAAGCGACACCGCCCACGTATTTTCCAGTAACAGAAAATTCGGTGCTTTTCCTGTGTCGTATTTAATGATAATGGTACACACAATGTATAATGTGCCTTCAGCTGTGGGTGTTAATGTCTGGAAAATATGTGCAAATTTTGCAACATCTGTAATAATGAAAACATTTTTGCCTTTTCTATACTTGTGGTTATGAAAGAGATTTATTCACTTGTTTTAACCTTATAGAATGTTTGTATTGCTAAAATGATTTACCGTTATTTGCACCCAGTGTAATGTTACTACGAAGAAATGATCTGCAACAGTACCTGAAATGTACATTATGTGACAACTGACCGCTACTGTAGATTGTCAAATGCTCTATTGCAGCCCTGAGTCTCTGTATTGCTTGTACCAGTTGGAATTACTTTTGGCTTTTTTGATCCATTCCAGTCCAGGACCAACCATAGCCTATTTTTCCATTTAGCAGAGCCTTGACCCAAGGCAGGAGCAAGGGATATATTCACTGTAGCTGCCCTGAGTCTCTCCTACTGGAAGTAGAATAACCTCTGTCAAGTTATTATAGATCTATTAGAGTAGGAAAATAGTTTACAGGCTTGTTTTGTTTTTTTACAGTTATTGCACAACCTTCTTCATTTATAATCTTTTTTGGGGGGTAGGGGGTGAGGGTTGGGATTGTATTGATAATGCATTTTAGATGAATTAGGAATGTTTTAGAACTGTGGTGAATTGTGTGTTAAATAATCCCCACTTTCTTCCTAACCGAATCACCACTTATAACAATGGGGTTATGGGAATCTGCAAATGTTTTCACAGGGCTTTTACTTTCTGTGAAAAGAAAGTTTAAATTTGAAAAATAATTTTGCTGTTTACTATTCAAGCAGATAAGCCATTAAAATGAGATGGGCATTCAGATTTAGAGTTTACTTATACTGGTACAGCACTGATAGAGACACTGAATATCAACTAGGGCTATTAAATACTGCATATGTTTAAGCATATTTAGAAGTGTTGTAAAAAAAATCCCATTAAGTAAACTTTACAACAACATGTGTAATTATGCATGTTTACATAAATGGAAAAGTCACATATTAAAAAAAAAAAACTGTATGAATATTACTATAAATAAAACACAGTTAAAACCATCTACAATATTGTGCAGTTGAAGCATAGCTGGATATAGAGATAATAATGTAACTAAACCTTTTCTCTTCCCTTCCTCTGCAGTTCTCCAGTAGCCATTTTCACACCAAACAACAATGGCTCTGACACCACACAGTCAGCTTATCCTGTCTGTTTATATTGTGACCTTCGTGATGGGGTTACCCGCCAACATCCTGGCCTTTTACACCTTCAGCGTGAAAGTCCGCAGCAAACCGACTCCCATTGACGTCTTCCTTCTCAACCTGACCGTTTCGGATCTCATCTTTCTTCTCTTCCTGCCTTTCCGGATGGTCGAGGTCTGCCAAGACATGCTTTGGGTGCTTCCTTACTTCCTGTGCCCTTTGAGCGGCTTTATATTCTACTCCACCATCTACATCAGCATCTTTTTTCTAATGGGGATCAGCGTGGAGCGATACCTTGGGGTGGCCTACCCTATCAAGTACAAGATTAATCACAAGCCTATGTACGCCATCATGGCAAGCGTGTTTTTCTGGGTCATATCGACCGCTCACTGCAGCATCATCTACATTGTCCAGTACCAGAAACCAGGGAATGGGACTCAGAATGTATCCATTTGTTATGAGTATTTCACAAAAGAGCAACTTAATATACTTCTACCAGTCCGCTTCGAAATGTTCGTTGTCCTCTTTTGCATCCCCTTCCTCATCACCTCCTTCTGCTACATCAGTTTCATCCGGATCCTTACCACCCTGCCGAACATCAGCCGTAGAAGGAAGCAGAGAGCCATCGGGTTGGCTCTGGGAACGCTGCTGGTCTTCATCCTCTGCTTCTGCCCTTATAACCTCTCCCACGTGGTGGGGTTTGTGAAATGGCAAAGTCCCACGTGGCGCGTGGACGCTCTGCTTCTCAGCACCTTCAACGCCTGCTTGGATCCCATCATCTTCTACTTTTCCTCAGCTGAAGTTCAGAACAGTGTCAGAAACTGTATATCAGGGATCCTAGGAAGGATACGAGCTACCGATCTTTGTAAAATACTTTATCCTGCGGTGTACACAGTTAACGGGCAGATGGAGAGCAGCTCTAACAATTTGTGATGGGCCACCCTGCCATTTGAGTATGTGTTCTTGACTTTTGCTCTACGATGGAAGCCTGATTTTTGGAGCAAGTTTTCTGTGTCTATAGCTCTTGCAATTTTTGGCTATTGATAGATTTGGGACAATGGGATTTTATTATGCATTCATAAATGTCTACTGCACATCCTTCTTCAGTGCCCTTTATGGCAGCCTTCAAATCAGTAAATACACAGCTTTGTGGGTTTATGCTGTACCGTATCTGAAGCTGAATATTTCAGTATTCATTGACAACAATCTACCTCTTCAGTGTAAGAAGGTTTATTTAATACTGCCCTGTTGTAACCTTGTTTGGGGAGAGCTAGGGAACTGCGTGGAAGTGTATGCACGGATTCTTTTTCCATTATCAAAATGTTTAGATTTCTCAAAAGAAGCATCCAGCTGCTTTTCAATTATTTGTAGCTCTAGTACAGCTGTTAGGAGTCCTGTTAGAAGAGGCTGGCTGTACTTCCGAGAAGTGGTTACTGTATATGGATTATTTAAGAACATCTGCTTGCAGAAACGTCCTTGGTAAGTATAAAATCATTATCTTATGTTTACTTTTCTTGGATGTATTATTAAAATCCCATACAAGAGATCCATATCTCACTAAAGCATATTAATAATGGTTTTCTTGTTCTTTTATAAACTTCTGTACAGTATTTAAAAAAGAGTAAAATGCATGTTAATTTGGAAAAACTACAGCTTTTGCCAAAAATTTTGCATCACCTAGAATTTGAGGATTGAGGTTTTATATATATATAGATAGATAGATAGATAGATAGATAGATAGATAGATAGATAGATAGATAGATAGATAGATAGATAGATATATATATATATAGATATATAGATATATATATAGATAGATATTTTAGACCAAATAAACTACAAATTGATAATGCAAAAGTCTACCAGAAGCCCTAATAGTTGTATAGTATTTTGTGTTATATTTCGAAAATGTTACATTTTTTTTTATTTTTGTTTATTTATACTTTTTTTGAAAAAAAGTTTAGATTTGAACGGTAATTTTGCTGTTTACTATTCGAGCAGGTAAGCTATGAAAATGAGATGGGCATTCAGATTTAGAGTTTACTTATACTGGTACAGCACTGATAGAGACACTGTATATGAACTATGGCAGTTAAATACTGCATATGTTTAAGCATATTTAGAAGTTTTGTAACAAATCCCATGAAGTTTTCATTACAACAAAAACTGCCTACAAAATGTGTAAGAATGCATATTTGCCTATATGGAAAAACTACATATTGAAAAAAACAGTATGAATATTACTATAAATTAAACACAGTTAAAACCCCTTACATTATATCGACCAGTTAAAGCATAGTCGGATATAAAGATAATAGTGTAACTAAACATTTCTCTTCCCTTCCTCTGCAGTTCTTCAGTAGCCATTTTCACATCAAATGACAATGGCTCTGACATCCCTTCAACAGCTTATCCTGTCTGTTTATATCGTGACTTTTGTGATGGGGTTACCCGCCAACATCCTGGCCTTTTTCACCTTTGGGTGTTTCCGTACTCCTGTGCCCTTTGAGCAGCTTTATATTCTACTCCACCATCTACCTGAGCACATTCCTTCTAATGGGGGTCAGTGTGGAGCGATACCTTGGGTTGGCCTACCCTGTCAAGCACAAGATGAACCGCAAGCCCATGTACACTGCCTGGGTGAGCATTTTCTTCTGGGTCATATCGACCACTCACTGCAGCACCTTCGACACCTGCTTTGATCCCATCATCTTTTATTTTTTCGCGTCTGAAGTTCAGAACGGTGTCAGAAACTGCATATCAGGGATCCTAGGAAGGATACGAGCTATCAAATGTTGTAAAATACTTTGTCCTGCGGTGTACACAGTTAACAAGCAAATGGAGAGCAGCTCTAGCAACTTGTGATGGGTCACCCTGCCATTGGAGTATGTGTTCTTGACTTTTGCTGTACGATGCAAGCTTGATTTTTAGAGCAAGTCTTCTGTGACTGTAGCTCTTGTAATTTTTGGCTGTTGATACATTTAGAAAAAATTGGATTTTATTATGCATTCATAGACGTCTATTGCACATCCTTCTTCAGTGGAATTATTGCCCTATACCATACCCAATTTCTTTGCAGCTCAAGTTGTTCAACAGAAGGTACACAAAAGAACTGAGACTTATTGGGAGGTACTTAATAAAACTACTGAATAACTCACTCAAGCTTTCCTTTTCACCCAAACCCACCTTGCTCAGCAGTGTCCAGTTGTTATACGGCTATGGCCAAAAGTTTTGCATTGCCCGATAGAATAAACTCATTTTGGTTCATCAAGTCAAAATGAAACTTACTGAATAATTTTACTTTAACATATTGAATTGTATACTGCTTTGCATCTTAATATATACTTAATGAAAAACTGACACAAATTAAAAATCTAATCACAAAATGCCACTGTTCTACTATTATGGCTTCTGGTAGACTTGTGCAATATAATTCTCATACATGATGTTAAATAAAAGTTATTTATATAAAATGATGTCTCAATCCTAAAATTCTAGACGATGCAAAACTTTTGGCCACACTGTAGCTGTATAATGTGGGATATCACCACTCACAACGATCCCAAACCCTGACAGCATTTCAAAATGACATTCCCTGTCAGGCTAAAGCCATAAATCAATAATTTGTCTATTTTGACAGTTTTCCAAGATTTTTAGTTGCAGTGGTTTCATTTCATGCGTGCAAAAAAATAAATAAAAACTATACAAGAAATAAGGTGTTCTAACCCATTTGCACACTACTGTACAATGTCACTGAGGGGTGTTACAGATAATGTGGTGTCACAAAGACGACCGCAGTGAATTATGTCAGACCAGAAATAGGAAATAAATGACAGGAGAGAGGTGGAGTTTGGTGGAGCTGAGCTAATGTTTTTGCTAAACATTTAATAAATGAACAGACAGCCAGAAAATAAAAGGTTGTAACAAAACACAAAAACACAGGACACGGCACATTCACCAAAACAAAAGAGACAAACAAAACGGACTAACACTACACAAAACACTGTGAGCAGAGATTTTAACTTTACGTTATTATTTTATTATTTATTACCTCCGTCTCCAATCCCGTTCACTCACCGAACACCCAACCCCGAGTGGGTGAAAACATGTAGCTTTTATGCAGCTGTACCAAGATTCGATTGCTAATCAATCATTCAATTGGAGTCGCGGTACAACTGCACGTGAATTAATAAAGTGCAATTCACCGTGCTCACATATTATTACATTTTACCTGCACGTGAAGTGCTGTGCAATCCTTGTGCCTAAATACAGATATACATCTTTAAACACACGTGAGACACAGACCCGTTTATATCCTGTGTACCAATGACTATACGCCAACATTAACACACAACACAAAATACACACAAGGGTGGGCACTTTGCCACATGTGGCCACATCACATGACCTAATTTTCTCATTGTCAGGATCAAACATGCTTGCAAGACTCAGCTAGGTTTCTAGTACCTGAAAAGTAAGGTCATAAAGGGATTTCTTTCACAGAGTCAAAGAGAAAATAAAGTTTGGAAAAAATTAAACAAGCATTTGAAGTTATAGCCATGCTCCAGTTTCATGTTTGAGAAAATAAAGTTTGGAAAAAATGAAACAAGCATTTTGAGTTCTAGCCATGCTCCATTTCATATAATGCTGTTGTGTTTCCTTTTACCTATCTGATAAGAGCCATGCAAACAAATAATTCTGCAACAGATACCATTGCTTATGACATCATATTTGGCCACAGTTTCAATAGGTGAACAGTGCCCTTGCCTTCGAATCAGTAAATACACAGCTTTGTGAGTTTATGCTGTACTGTATCTGAAGCTGAATATTTCAGTATTCATTGACAACAATCTACCTCTTCAATGTAAGAAGGTTTATTTAATACTGCCCTGTTGCAACCTTGTTTGGGGAGTGCGTGGGAGCTGCGTGGAAGTGTATGCACAGATACTTTTTCCATTATCGAAATGCTTAGATTTCTCAAAAGAAGCATCCAGTTGCTTTTCAGTTATTTGTAGCTCTAGTACAGCTGTTAGGAGTCCTGTTAGAAGAGGCTGGGTGCACTTCCTACAAGTGGTTACTGTATATGGATTATTTAAGAACATCTGCTTGCAGAAACATCCTTGGTAAGTATAAAATCATTATCTTACATTTACTTTTCTTGGATGTATTATTAAAATCCCATACAAGAGATCCATAGTTCAATAAAACTAATTAACTTATAAACTTCTGTACAGTATTTAATAAGGATAGAAATTCATTTTAATTTGAAAAAACTACAGCTTTTGCCAAAAATGTTGCATTACCTAAATTATATATATATATATATACCATTGCTTATGACACTGTATTTGGCCACAGTTTCAATAGGTGAACAGTGCCCTTCCCTTCGAATCAGTAAATACACAGATTTGTGGCTTTATGCTGTACTGTATCTGAAGCTGAATATTTTAGTATTCATTGACAACAATCTACCTCTTCAGTGTATAAAGGTTTATTTAATACTGCAGCTTATGTAATAAAACAGTTTATTTAAAGGGCAGCTGGCCGTCTCTGAGACTATATATATATTATATATATATATATATATATATATATAATATATATATATCTATATATATATAGCTCTGGAAACCTTTTTAAGAGACACTGGTGACGTTACAAACATAGGTATGTGTAGGTAAAATTAACATTTTTTGTTTTATTCTATAAACCTAAGACACATTTTCTGACTGTGCCAAATTCCAAATAAAAATATTGTCATTTTGAGCATTTACTTGCAGAAAATGACAACTGGTCAAAATAACAAAAAAGATGCAGTGTTGTCAAACCTCAAATAATGCAAAGAAAATAAGTTCAGATTCATTTTTAAACAACACAATACTAATGTTTTAACTTAGGAAGAGTTCAGAAATCAATATTTGGTGGAATAACCCTGATTTTCAAGTACAGCTTTCTTGCGTCTTGGCATGCTCTCCACCAGTCTTTCACATTGATGTTGGGTGACTTTATGCCACTCCTGGCGCAAAAAAAAAAGCAGCTTGGCTTTGTTTGATGGCTTGTGTCCATCCATCTTCCTCTTGATCACATTCCAGAGGTTTTCAATGGGGTTCAGGTCTAGAGATTGGGCTGGCCATGACAGGGTCTTGATCTGGTGGTCCTCCATCCACACCTTGATTGACCTGGCTGTGTGGCATGGAGCATTGTCCTGCTGGAAAAACCAATCCTCAGAGTTGGGGAACATTGTCAGAGCAGAAGAAAGCAAGTTTTCTTCCAGGACAACCTTGTACTTGGCTTGATTCATGCGCCCTTCACAAAGACAAATCTACCTGATTCCAGCCTTGCTGAAGCACCCCCAGATGAGTCCAACACACCTGGTCGTCTAATGGTTAGACGGAGACCTGGAGAGGCCTACAAGCCACAGTGTCTCGCACCCACTGTGGAATGTAGTGGAGGATCGGTGATGATCTGGGAGTGCTTCAGCAAGGCTGGAATCAGGTAGCTTTGGCAAGAATCAAGCCAAGTACAAGGTTGTCCAGGTCTCTCCAGGTCTCCGACTAACCATTAGACGACCAGGTGTTGGGCAAAGCTGAAAATTGGACTCATCTGGGGGTGCTTCAGCAAGGCTGGAATTGGGCAGATTTGTCTTTGTGAAGGGTGCATGAATCAAGCCAAGTACAAGGTTGTCCTGGAAGAAAACTTGTTCCCTTCTGCTCTGACAATGTTCCCCAACTCTGAGGATTGGTTTTGGTTCTCTTGATCTAGTCCAGACCAACCATACCCTGTTTTTCCATTTAACGAAGTCCATAGCTCTATTACAGTAGTTAAATAGTTTACGGGGGGGGGCTGCCTGCAAAATGTGTAAGAATGCATATTTGCATATATGGAAAAGCCACATATTGAAAGACAGTATGAATATTATATAAATAAAACACAGTTAAAACCCCTTACATTATATCGACAGTTAAATCATAGTCAGATATAGAGATAATAATGTAACTAAACATTTTCTCTTCCTTTCCTCTGCAGTTCTTCAGTAGCCATTTTCACATCAAATGACAATGGCTCTGACATCCCTTCAACAGCTTATCCTGTCTGTTTATATCGTGACTTTTGTGATGGGGTTACCCGCCAACATCCTGGCCTTTTACACCTTCTTCATGAAAGTCCGCAGAAAACCGGCTCCCATCGACATCCTCCTTCTCAACCTGACCATTTCGGATCTCATCTTTCTTTTCTTCCTGCCTTTCCGGATGGTCGAGGTCTGCCAAGACATGCTTTGGGTGCTTCCTTACTTCCTGTGCCCTTTGAGCAGCTTTATATTCTACTCCACCATCTACATGAGCACATTCCTTCTAATGGGGATCAGTGTGGAGCGATACCTTGGAGTGGCCTTCCCTGTCAAGTACAAGATGAACCGCAAGCCCATATACGCTGCCTGCGTGGGTATTTTCTTCTGGGTCATATCGACTGCTCACTGCAGCATCGTTTACATCGTCCAGTACCAGAAACCAGGGAATGGGACTCAGAATTTTTCCATTTGCTATGAGGGCTTCACAAAAGAGCAACTTGATCTTCTTCTTCCATTCCGCTTCGAAATGTTCATTGTCCTCTTCTGCATCCCCTTACTGATCACCTCCTTTTGCTACATCAATTTAATCCGGATCCTTACCTCCCTGCCGTACATCAACCATCAAAGGAAGCAGAGAGCCATCGGGTTAGCTCTGGGAACGCTGCTGGTCTTCATCCTCTGCTTCTGCCCTTATAACATCTCCCATGTGGTGGGGTTTGTGAAAGGTAAAAGTCCCACGTGGCGTGTGATGACTCTGCTTCTCAGCACCTTCAACACCTGCTTGGATCCCATCATCTTTTATTTTTCCTCATCTGAAGTTCAGAACAGTGTCAGAAACTGCGTATCAGGTGTCCTAGGAAGGATACAAGCTATTCGTTTTTGTAAAAGACTGTCCAGCGGCGTACACAGTTAACGAGCAGACAGAGAACAGCTCTATTAATTTGTGATGAGCCACTCTGCCATTTGCTGTACCATGCAAGCCTTATTTTTGGAGCTTTCTCTGTCTATAACTCTTGCTATTTTTGTCAATAAATGCATTTATAAACATCTATTGAACGTGCTTCTTCAGTGGAATTATTGCTGTATTCCATACCGATTTCTTTGCAGCTCAAGTTGCTCAACAAAAGGTATACAAAAGAACTGAGACTTCTTGGGATATACTTGATAAAACTACTGTATAGCTCACTCAAGATTTATTTTTCATCCAAACCACGTTGCTCAGATTAGTGCTCAAAGTCATTTTTGGTGCATGTTTTCTGTGGCCTTTTAAATAAGATCTGTGTGTAGACTTTCATGTCAATTTGAACACTGAACATTTGACATTATAGAAGTTGTCATTTTGATTAAATTATCTTTTTGACATACGTTCCACACTGTACAAAAAGAAACCAGAATTTTACAGTAAGCTAAGATACTGCAATATTTATATCTGTGCGAGAAACAGGTGAGTACTCGTGCTGAAAATTCAGATTTTTTTTTTTTTTTTTTTTTTTCTTGACTTGTTTTGATCCAAAAGGACACTTATAGAAAGGATGTGGCAGAAATGTTTGTCATAAAAGGACAGATATGAAGCTTAATGGCCTTTCTTAGTTTAAAGCTACTTTTATTTGGTTAAAAACATGGCTTTAGGCCTGTGATGTTTTCTTTGGATATTTTCTAATTGATTTTACAGTGGTATGTTGTACTATATTTTACAGTATTGTAAACCTTTAAGATTGGACGCTTTTAAAATGTTTAACTTAATTTTTTTGTATCTGTTTCACCCTAGAATTTGTAAATATTTCACATACCCTTATAGCTGCTTCTAAAAAAAATACCACAAATATTTATATTATCTGTACAATTGTTTAACACAGAAGAAGCTACTTTTATTGCATTTTTTTGCTTGTATTGTGGTTTGAGCATAGTCTAAATGTAACATCAGGGGTTAATTGTGTAATGCAGCGCATTTGAAATGCTTGCCTACACAGACGCTTTGGAAAATAAAAATATGTTTTGCTAGATGGCTGATTAATGGTTTCCCAATGAGTTACCTCATGTTTAATTCAATACGACAGAATTTATTATACTGTGTGTGCGATAAGTAAGTGAGCTGCTCAGAGCATTGAAAGAATGCACTTAACAGCACCCTGAGTTCCACTCCCCCCTGAGCAGCTCAGAGTTGCAGAGCAAATTTCATCCCTGATCCGAGTGAGCAGAAAAAATTCTCTCTCTGGGATGCTCAGTTACTTAACGCACCCCATATCAAAAATAGTCCTCCTTTTCCTTTCAGTGGGCTTTGTGATGTCATAGCCGTAGTGATACCACATTGCCCACCAGTTCATTTTAAACCTATTTGTGTTTTTTTCAATTTTATATGACTTCATAGACACTGTGCAATCTTTAAGTGGCTCTTCAGGGTGTCTGGCATTTAAGGGATAGTGGTACTGCTTTGGTAGTAATAATGCAACAGTAAAGCAAGGAACAAGACAACAAAGCCATTATCACTATTACTCATTGCAGTCCACTGAAAAAGGGGTTCGGTGTCCCTATGAAGCGTTTCATCAGTAAGCAGTAGTTTTAGAGCAGGTGTGTTACTGAGTAATAACAGAACAGCTGACCTCCATGGAAAACAAAGCATTGTCCAGTTGTTGCATGGCCAAAAGTTTTGAGTCACCCTATAGAATAAACTAATTTTGCTTCATAAAGTCGAACGAAACCTGTTGAATAATATTACGTCAACATGTGGAATTGCATACTGCTTCCTATATTTCAATATACTGAGAACTATTGAAAAGCGTGTCTTTCGAAATCTAGCATGAAACACTGTACTAATATTATGGCTTCCAGTAGACTTTTGCAATATCATTTTGTTACATGATGGTAAATAAAAGATCTAAATTATATTCATGGTGTTTGTTTTTTTTATTTTTATCATGTCTCAAGCCTAAAATTCTAGGCAATGCAAAAATTTTGGCCAAAGCTATATAATGTGGGATATCACCACTCACAACCCACCAAGGCCTGACCATATTCCAAAACGACATACCCTGTCGTACTATATTTCTCGAAGAGTGCAGTAATGCCCATGTATTGATTGACCTAGTAGTTCCAGAGAACTCTGGTGCGACATTAAATTCCTTTAGAATACAACAAAAACACAGCCACACATTTTTGTTCACAAAGAAAAAAAATGTAAACCAATCAAAGAGGAAGCAAAATGCAGATTTCTAAATAAAATCGTATGCAGCGTGTTTTCTTAAGATAACAACCCTTACTGAAAAACCAGTCTTCCTACCACATAACGATATGTCTTCCCATCTGCTGTAATCTACAGCTGACACAGCCATCTGATCTCTCTACTACAATAGTGTGCAAATTAGGCATCTTACACCACTTCTAAAAGTCTTATGCATTTTACCATTTGTGTTCCTTTTCTCTTACCATTTAAAGCAATTGCAAGCCTATAAAAAGTCCCCATTTTGACACATTTTCCAAGATTTGCATCTTATTAGGACATAACAAAGGGTGTTGATGCTTTCTCATTGATCTTCCCATACAGAACAATGAAGGGTTCTCAGCTACCATGGAAATAAAATGGTGTTTTGGAGCAAGGCACAAGGTAGTAACGCTTACAATTATAGAGAAGGCAGGTGACAGCTTGAAATTGGATCTTTTGTTTTTTTTATACTGTAATACAATAGTCTGCAAATTTATCAGAACGCCTCCAGATGTGTCATTTATATCCTTTATATACTTGCCTGCAGGAATTCTTCAGGGTGTGAGAATTTCAATTTACAGTCAACAACTTAAACAACTTCTAAAAAGTCTCATGCATTTTAGCATGTGTGGCTATGTGTTCCGTTTCTCTTACTATTTTAAATGATTGTCACTTGTGATCTATTAAAGTCATCAATTACATTAAATTAAACAATCACTAACTGGCTTGTTTTTGAACATTTTCCAAGGTTTTCAGTTCCAGTGGTTTGATTTCATATGCACAAATCTACAGAAGCAATGGGGTGTACATCAGGTATATCAGTAATAAATATTAAATCCATTTTCAATTTGTTCACCCCAATAAGCACCTTTACTCTACTGGTTCAGTCCAGAGCGTCAATAAGTCAGTTGTTATTAAATGTCTGTCTCTTTCTTGGCATACAGTAGTCTGTGTTTCTTCAGGAGTAGCAGTAGAAATAGTGCCAATACTGTAAGATTAATCAATGAGGTACATAGTTTGGCAACTGTAACCAGTGTAACGATTAAGAAGTAAATTAACATATCAATGATTATGATTGGTAAATTCCTTATAGGGGATTATCAGCTGATTAGGGGGTGAAATTTGGGAAAGAAGGTAAAGGGGAGGGCATGGGAAATTCCTGAAGTATGTCAATATTAGAGTAGTGTGTGAATAGAAGAAAAGAATGAAGTTACAGAGGAAGTAGAGGAAATTACCTTGGGCAATTTTCCTGTAACTGTGGTGTGATACAAGGACTCCTCCCCCTTCAAAACAGTTTGCTGTCTAACCCCTTTTTTTTTTTTTTTTCCACTTAACCAACATTGTAATTATGCATGAGTACACAAGTATTCACTAAATAGCTACCCTGTAAGTGTGGTACAGTGGTTGAAGTCCAGTGCTTGTAATCATAAGGTTAGGGGTTCAAATCCCACCCCTGCCACTGACTGACAGACTCACTGTCACTGTTGTGGATGAGATGTTAAATTAATATCTTATTGTAAGTGACTCTCCATATAATGCACAGTTCACACAGTAAAGTGCTTTGTGGTCCACCTGTGAAAGGTACTATATAAAGATATTATTATACAGTGCTGTTACAGGTTCTGTCCATTCCCTTGTCAGTGAGACGAGATGAAGTTAAAAGCTCTGAAACTATGGATGCAAACAAGCCTGGCTTTTTAACATATTCTCTATTATACTGCAATATATTTGACATCATACAAGCTTTTCTGCTGTGTTATATCTCTGTCAAAGTCCAACACAACATGCAAACACTGTTTACAATGCAGTGGTCTTCATTCTCAATCAAACAAACTAATAACCAAATTTGTGTTATCAGATTCAGCTCATACTGAAGTCCACAGATGTCTACCGGCACTGTTTAAGAACGTCTAAATGTTAGTAATTTAGACATATCATAAAAGTTCAGTGATATCATGTAGAACTCAAATTCCCTTGACAACAATTGACATCCACACAACTTGTCAGAAATATAAAACTATTGTTTATTTAAAGAAAAAAGGGGTGCACAACTAATCTAATATTACAGATAGGAAAGGCTATTGGTTAGAGATATGCGTGAATAGTAATATGCAGTTCATTGATTCCATAGCAAACGATTACAACGACCATAACTTCATTAGCATACATGGTTAATATACCAATATTGAATATGTCTTATCACACAAAGTGTCTACTTTGCATTAGTATTTTCAATACCCGTTTCTCATTGTAATCAATCATGCAAATATGCACGAGAATTAATACAACTACCCATTCAGAACGGAATCCAACATTCCAGTACCTAATTTAGCAAATTAGTTTTACCGTGTTAACTTAGACGTGATGTACCAAACTAATAATATGTTATCAACCTCAGTTGATTATATATTCAAATTAACTCAAATAGGGCAATGATGAAATTCTCTGCATTTACAATAGTTCCTCTCACAATAATCAATAGTTCCTTTTCAAATGAAGATCAGCTTGTTGATCTCCAAGGCTTGCAACATTATCTTTGTTGTTGGCAGTTTTACCACTGGGAATAGTTCCGTTGATCAGATGTAACTCAGTTCAGCTAATGCGTTGCAATTGAAAAGTTATAGTTTGTAAAAGTGTTCTTGTGGTAATTCTTCTGTATGGCTTTGCTTTAGTTAGTTTCATGCAGATACATGGAAACAAAGACCCGCTTTCCTATTAATGCAGTATCCTGCCACTGATCCAATCTCTCGTAGGACAGATGGCAGGGCCCTTCCTCAGAAGATGATTCTAGCCATTATTCAGAACATTGGTTCTTCCTTGCCTTCTGTGAATTCAAGTACATTGCTCCCATGCAACTTTGTTCAGAGCAGTGTAGCATCCATTTCGTCCCTCCGAACTTCAAGACAACTCTAGCTGGAGGACACTACTTGTGCACACTTCCTTTGCGGTCAGCATGCATGTCTGGGCAGCACGACGGGAAGACAGCAGCACAAAGAAGAAGTCATCGGGTTTTGTGATTCTCTCTTCAACCCTGTGATTGGCTAGTCTGGTTATTTTGGGCAGTGCCTGAGTCCACGTGAAGTGTCTTTCATTGGTTGTTCTCGTACCAACGTGGTTGATCTCCATTGGTCCGGTATTTTGCTCCCTGTCGGTTGGATTTACGACAAGGACTGTTTCTCATCTTGGTGTCAATGTACTCAAATGACTCATTCAGTGACAGGTGGATATAAAACTCTTGTCCAGCAGTTAGTTTATGACGCTTTCTAAAAGCATTCTTTGTCAGTGGGAGAGTTGGAGACCAGAAACCAAGAAAACAAAGAGAATGGTTTAAGACTCCCCCCTATATATTCCAGTTCTGTTATTTTCATACTCAAAATGATATGATGACCTCCCCCCCGACACTACAATATATATAGTATAGTCTCCAATTAATTTAATGAGTCTTATAACGAAAGGTGGGTGTATATATATATATATATATATATATATATATATATATATATATATATATATATATATATACAGATCCACATGTGGAGTGTGCCTGGGTCTTGATTGCCTAATTGATGGTCAATCAATCCACCGCCACATGGTATACAGTATAAGGGTAAACAAATCTTGTTTAGAAGAGAGGGTTCAGTGAAGGTGGATGCCCAGCCTGAACAGAGAGATGTAACTTATTGAAGGCGAATCAATAACCCTGAATATTACAGTGTTTTAAAATATTTATTTTCATTAAACCTTTATTTTGTACCCGTGTTTGGTTCCAGTCTTGTGTGAATAATCTGCCTCTTTCTGCCTCTGGTACTATTTGGTACTATGTGGTACTATCCTGCCACAGGCACGTTGGCTAACAGAGACATAAGGTAACTTGGAGCATTTCCAGTGTATACCCTATAAACTAAACACAAAACATAACAGAGGCTTCTGTTCTCCAGTCTCTGACCTGAACACCCGCTGCTTCCATTCAGTACTGGGCCTTTCTAAGCAGATACTGAGGGCCAGATTAAGATCGTTGATTTCACTTGAGACCAAATTAACAGAATTGCAACTGGAGCGGATGTGAGAGGACAAGTCATTAGCTGCACCACATAGCCTACTCTTTGATAAAAAAAGTAAAAACATGTATTTAAAAGGCCTGATGATTAATACAGAGACACAGATAACAATAAATGAACACAAGTTCAACCCAAGGTTCTCACTGATGTAGGACGTGTTAAGAAAATGATGTTGAAACAGGAAATAAACATTCTGAGCTAGGTTAGGGGTAGGATTAAAGTCAACGATTAGTGGTTCTTATTTCTGTTTTCTAGTTAAATATATAATATATGATATAGAATATATAATACATAAGGAATGAGCTACAAAGATAGACTTAGAGGCCAGAGAGACACTACTTCACAAAGTGATGAGGGTATGGAATGGGTCACCTAGTAATCAGTGATATAGAAAGAATAGGCACTCGTGTGAAAATATTATTGTGCTTTAAACTAGGCCTCTTAAACAACTTTTAAAAAGCCTTGTGCATTTTACTGCTTGTGGCTATGTGTTCCTTTTCTCTTACTATTTTAAATTAATCACATGTGCGATATTGCAAAAAAAGTCTACTGGTAGCCATAATAGTAGGACAGTATTTCATGTTACATTTTAAAATGTCCAATTTGTATTTCTTTTTCCGCTAAGTATAAGGAAAACTACAAAGCAATATGCAATTCAATATGCTAACATAACATTATTTAGCAGGTTTCAGTGCACTTTATGAAGCTAAATTAGTTCATTCTACAGGGGGATGCAAAATTTTTGGCCGTAAAGTACTGGGTTATATAATGAGGAGTGACCTACAGCAGGGGAAGAATTAATTCATGGTTTTGGCACAGCTGGGTACGGAAATGCCCATCAGAAGTGGGAAGATCTTGAAAATTAAGCTTATCCTGTAGCCTGCTGGCAGCAATGCAATAATCTCTCATGTCTTCATTACATTTTCTAGCCCTTTAAGTATACAGATAGATGAAACATTGACAGCTCAGCAGTTGCCAGTAATTCAGCAAACCTCTCTAACTGGTAATGCTCTCACAGACTTGCCTGTGGGTGGGAATTGCGAAATGACGCTGAAATAAAGAGGGAAGCAGTTGGTATTCCTGTGTAACTTACTGTAATCCATGCAAATATATATTTTTAGAATGGAGCAACATCTCTTGCTTATTTCCAAAATGGGTTTGCTTAATATGTTTCCAGGAATTTAATGCATGGGAAATGTAAGAACTGGTAAGTAAGAAAGACCATATAATTGAAGGGGTTCCCTCCTCTTGTGGGATATTAACACGTATAATATATATATATATATATATATATTTATAGATATAATATATATATATAGATATATATATACAGTGCCTATAGAAAGTCTACACCCCCTTGAACTTTTTTTCACATTTTGTTGTGTCAGTGCCTCAGAGTTTCATGCATTTAAATGAGGATTTTTTTCCACTTATCTACACACCATAGGCCACACTGTTAAGGGGAAAAAAGTTTTTATTGAGAAAAAAATTATATCTTAAAAATACAAAACTGAAAGATCATAATTGGATAAGTCTCCACCCCCCCCCTGAGTTAATACTTGGTGGAAGCACCTTTGGCAGCAATTACAGCTGTGAGTCTGTTGGGATAGGTCTCTACCAACTTTGCACTCCTAGATAGGCATTAATTGACCTTTCTTATTCACAAAACTGTTCAAGCTCTGTCAAGTTCTTTGAGGAGTGTTAGTCTTCAAGTCATGCCATAAATTTTCAATTGGATTTAGGTCATGGCTCTGACTGGGCCACTCAAGGACATTTACCTTGTTGGTTCCTTAGCCACTCCAGTGTAGCTTTGGCTGTGTGCTTTGGGTTGTTGTCATGCTGAAAGGTGAACTTGAATCCCAGTTTCAGCTTTCTGGCAGAGGGCATCGGGTTTTCCTCAAGGACTTCTCTGTACTTTGCTCCATTCATTTTTCCTTCTATCCTGACAAGTGCCCCAGTCCCTGCTGATGAGAAACATCCCCATAACATGATGCTGCCACCAACATGCGCCAAACACATGGTGGGTTTGCGCCAAACATAACACTTTGCATTTTAGGCCAAAAAGTTCAATTTTAGTTTCATCAGACCACAAAACTTTTTGTCACATGGCTACAGAATCTCCTGAGTGTTTTTTTTTTTGCATACTTCAAACAGGATTCAGGGTGGGCTTTCTTGAGCACTTGCAAAGATGGCATTGGCCTCTTGGTAGTCTCTCTGATCAGCCTCTTTCTTGCTCGGTCATCCAGTTTGGAGGGACGGCCTGATCTAGGCAGGGTCTTGGTGGTGCCATACACCTTCCACTTCTTAATAATCATCTTGACCATGCTCCAAGAGATATTCAAGGCCTTTGATATTTTTTTATACCGATTCCCTGATCTGTGCCTTTCAACAACTTTGTCCCGGAGTTCTTTTGAAAGCGCCTTGGTGCTCATGGTTGAGTCTTTGATTTTACCCAGCAGAGAGAACCTACAGGAACTTCTGAATTTATCCTGAAATCATGTGAATCACTACAATTTAACACAGGTGGAGCCACTTAACTTGGTGTGTGATTTTGAAGGAGATTGGTTACACCTGAGCTAATTTAGGATTGATATTACAAAGGGGCTGGACACTTATCCAACCAAGCTATTTCAGTTTTTATTTTTAATTCATTTTCTACAAATTTCTAGAATATTTTTTTTCACTGGGAAGTTGTGGGGTAGGATGTGTAGATAAAAAAAAAAAAAAAAAAAAAAAAAAAAAAACTATTTTAATGCATTTTAATTCCAGGCTATAAGGCAACAAAAGGTAAAAATTTTGAAAGGCAGTGTAGTCTTTCTATCGGCACTGTGTGTGTATATATATATATATATATATATATATATATATATATATATAAAAAAAAAAGTGACCCTTCAAACACCCCATGCCCCCATATATATATATATATATATATATATATATATATACTGCACATCACAAACAACAATATACAGAACAATTAAAAAAATAGCATTAATATTGTACTGTTACGATTAAAATATCTACTTGCTGAAGCAGTTTTTATTTTTTTACGTGTGGCAGCAATGCACTAGCAAAAGCCACAGGGCAGTGATGTCAGCTCCCTAGCAACAAGCCTCCTATGTTGTTGTTGGGAATTGATTATTTCAATGCAGCGGGTTTGTGCATTTGAGAAAGGAGAGGAAGACTCATGAAATTAATTGGAGAATGAAGTTGATGAGAAGCAATTACCCTCTGCTGTACGAATTAAAACGGTGTGCTGCTTTTTATATGAAAAATTAGAAAAAGCAGGTTTTTTTGCACCCGATAAAATGAGGGAGTGGTTGTACAGTATTTAATTTGCTATCTTATTTGTTTTTTATGGATCTCTCGCTATATCGCGGCCCTCGATATATAGTGGTGGTATTTATATTATTTTATATATATATATATATATATATATATATATATATATATATATATATATATATATATATATACTGTGTCCTTTGTGTTCCCACAGCTTAATGTTCACTGAGAAAGGTGGCCCATTATAAATGCTAATGGGGTCTATGATGTTCAATGTGCTGCATGTGCTCTGTGCACTGCCATTGCTGATAGTGTCACATGAGCTGTTCAGTGTGTTTATGTCTAAATAAATCTTGTTTGCCTGCCAAGCGTATCAACTTCAACCTCCATCTCGATCTCCTGCCTGTCACTCAGCAGCGAATGCACGCACCCACACGACAGACAGCTACTCTGTCACAAGCACTAATACCCTGTATCTTTCTAGACAAGGGAATTAGAGGAGCTTCCTAATAAAACCTGAATCTCAAAACAATAATTGTGTGAATATAGCAATTGCTATGGCTGTGTATAATGGTGTTTAAAACAGTATTCATCTGTCCGTCTTTTTACATATCCACCCTTACTCTGGCCCCACCGCAGTCAGATATGCGACAGATTACTGTCCTGCAATGTAATTGCGTGACTGCAATATACAAGGTTATTATTCCATAAAGAAATGCAAACTTCTGTAAATCATTTATTCAGCCCCGGAGATTAACTGTCAGAGCAATATTACAGCACTGTTATGAATTCAGTTCTAAACGTTAATCAAGTCTGCAATAAAACAATCCACGGAAAATTAATAACTGTTGCCATGTAGGAAATTAACCTTGTCTGTTTGCAGAATGAGACGTGCAAACTTTACTTCAATGAGGTTAAATATATGTACATATTTTCTGTACATTTATTGGGTACACATGATACTTTCCACCTCTCATGCACTTGCAGTGTTAGATTGATCAAATATACAGCCATTAAACACAATACTGAATGCAGCTAGAAGTGAATATCAAACTTGATCTCTTTTTTCATTTTAAAATATTTTTGCTGAATATTTTGCATCTCTGAGTTGCACAGCATAAGTTCAATCAGGCCCAGGATTGAATTGAAATTCATGGTATACTTTATAATGACAATGGCACTACCATACATGTGGGAAACACTGCATCATGTCTGGTAATTACTGTGTATTTAAATAGTAGTTACTTAGTAAATACATGTGTACTTACACATTATTACATGTTAATTACATAATTAAATGCTATTATGTACTGTTAACTTACAATGTACTTAATGTGTACAGTGTTTTGCATAATACAACCCTATTTCTAACCTTAACCCAAACTCTAAACTAACCCAAACCCTAATCCTTTTCTGATACAATTGTGTACTTATATATATATATTGGGCAAAAAAGATTTCCAAGTTAGACAATCAGTGTTTAGACAATTTCAGACATTTGCAGTTACAGAGGTTTAATTTTGCATACCTTGTCTATGATACCACTGGTCTACTGGGAAAAGCAAAAGTTGAAATATTTTGATTGGTACATCCCCAACAATCTCCATTTCACAGTAAATTGTAAAACAATAAAACAAAACAAAACAAAAAAACAGTTATCAGGTCACATGTTTCCTTGGCAAATAAAACACAGGGTGAAAAGAGACAGCGGTCCTTCCCAACATAAAACACTCCAGCGTTGCACCTCGGAGCTATAGGAGCTCAAAGCCAAGAGCTGGGAGCAGTGGCATGCACAATCCTTGGACTGAAGGACAAGCCAGCAATCAAGCTTGTGAACCACAAAACCAAATAAACAAGGGAGGACTACAGCACACTTTTTGGTATCTGCAGATCTTCACACTGTACCCGAGATTCAAGATTTTTATAGGTAAGGGCAATTATCAAATTCATAACTCTAAAATATCTTTATATACAGCTATAGCCCAGAGTTTTGCATCACTCTATGAAATGAACTAATTTTGCTTCATAAAGTCAAAGAAACCTGCTGAATAATGCTAACTTATTGGATTACATATGGCTCTGTGGTTTTCCAGATGCTTAACAAAAAACTGCAGAATATTGTAGTTCTTTGTTTACATAATGTTAAATAAAATATCTAAATTATGTTTATATAGTTGTTATCTGTTGGTTTTTTTTTTTAAATTAAATCCAACAATTCAAGGTGATCCAATATTATTGTTCTTCAATGGCAGTAGCCCCGTTCACAAAGCTTTTATTCAAGAGTCTGCTTTAAGGAATAAAGTATTTATGAAACTAAAAAAAAAACAAAAAAAAACAATTGATTGAGGAATATCAAGCTGTATTGTATTAACTCAGAAACTAAAGCTTTGTAAATAGAGTCAAGATGAGGCTGAGATGAGTCTGCCATTGATAGCATGATACCCTCATACAGTTACACCACGGCATCCACAACCAGTACACACTGGTGGTATTCTATTGCAGTGGTTCCATGACCATGACACGTCATTGTGTTATGTATGATGAATTGAAACTTACTTAGAAACTTTCATTGGCGCCAAATTACTTTTTAAGTCTGTACAAAATCAAATGCCAGCCTGTCTGACCAGCCTCTAATCATTATTCATTACATTCAATAACTAGCCATTCCATCTGTCAGGAAGTCCATTGGACAGTTCCTTACAATGTTCTAATTTAGCACCATCAACCTGTAATAATCTCTCAGTTGAAATAAGGGCTAGTGTTAATAGTTCTGTTGTTAAAAATTTGTAATTGTAATTAATAAAACCAAAAAACAAACCTTTTATTGTTTTTGACTTTGCCCAGCTCGTCATGTATGATTTTAGCAAATATCTGTGCAATATTTGAGCCTTTTTCCCATTTTTTTTACTGTTTATTTATCATCGTTTGCCAAGTTTTTAAACAATACCTCTCATGGCTTTACAATGCTTGCACAGGCTTTACCGTTCTTTCACAATGCTTTATTGCACTTTGCCTTACTTTACTACAGGGCACACATTCTGTTTCTAATAAGAAATTCAGTTTGCTGACAAATCCACATATCTATGTCCAAGATACACACTTTCCAGTTGGATTTGTGAAAGAATCAATAAATAAAGATTAGAGGTATATTGCTTATTCTGCTTCAACAAACATTTGTAACATGGATTTATCTCCTGATTCTGAAGCAAAATAATGACACAACTATACAAACTACTGTGGCCTCTTTACTGTAAAGCCAGGGAATGAATCACATTCTTGTCTCTCTGACAACATTCATGTAAACATGATCTCCATTATTTCTTGCATAAGCAGTATGTAGCAATATGACAGCAATGGTACAAATAATGAGGTTTTAAAACATTGCCTTGCAATTTCCAACCATCTGCAATTCCAAGTATATACAAAAAGGCATGGCACACATGTAACTACTGTGTAAATATACAGTCATTAGAGACAATGTAAACAGTGGCTAAATTTGTCTTGCGAGACTTAATTTATGATACTCAGTGGGAAGAACATCTGTTTTAAAGCTCTAGGATTACAATGAAATGCGGTATTAAGAATTGTATGTATTTTTTATTCCTATGAGGCAGTGTGGTCTAGTGGTTAAAGTCCAGGGCTTGTAACAAGAAGGTCGCTGTGTGTGACCCTGAGCAAGTCACTTAACTTGTGGTCCGTCCTGCGGATCAGATGTTAAATCAATGTCCTATTGTAAGTGACGCTACATATAATGCACAGTTCACAGCCTTCCTCTGTAATGGTGCTATATAAAAATAGAGTTATTATATATTATTATTACATTGCTAACTGTATCAGCCTGTTTTAGACACTGTCTCTCATCTGGCACCTGCTGTTTTCTTAAGACAAGTGAAATTGGATTAACGATGCTGGTGCATATATGAGAAGTAGTCATAGCTAACAGTTTATTTCAAAGGCAATATTCTGTACCAGTGCAATATGAAAAAGGGGAAACATCAAAATACACTTCCAGATTTATAAAAAAAAAAAAAAAAAAAAAAAAAAAAAAATCTCACTGTGGCATCTCTAGGGATTCACACAAATTGTTTCTACACAGAAAATATACTGCTTCACTCGACTCTGCTTCCAGATTCCAAATAGTACTCTGCAGTACTTCACCCCCCCTATTTCCCGTACCTAATCAAGTTAGAAAAAGGAAATCAGGGGGGCTTCCGAGAGGCGCAACCAGTAAAGGCACTCCATGCAGATGTGCCCAATAGCCTGGAGATCAGCCAGGGTGCCCTCAGCTCACCACACACCAGTAACCCCTGTGGTCTGGCCAGGCACCTGCAGGCCTGCCTGTAAGCTGCCCAGAGCTACGTTGTCCTCTTCCGCTGTAGCTCTGGGCAGCTGCATGGCAAGTCTGTAGTGTGTAAAGAAGCAGGCAGCTGATGGCACACGCTTCGGAGGACAGCATGTGTTTGTCTTTGCCCCTTCCAAGTTAGCACAGAGGTGGTAGCAGTGAGCTGAGCCCAAAAAATAATTGCACACAACTAAAGAAAAGAAAAGAGAAACTACCACAAATGGCAAGACGACTTGTAATCCCTCTTTTCTTGTTGCACAGTTATAGGAATGCTGCTCCCATCAAGATGCCGTTGTTTACAAGCAAGGGGAATGCTCTTAACCTAACAGTCTACATTGTCACCTTACTGACCGGCTGGCCTTCAAACCTGCTGGCTCTACATGCCTTCTACCAGAAACTGCGCCGCAAACCCACCCCCGGCACCATCTTCCTCTTCAATCTCACCCTTTCTGACCTTTTTTTCCTCACCTTCCTCCCTTTCAAGACCATCGAGGCGGCCGCCGGCAACATTTGGAGCCTCCCTGCCTACCTGTGTCCTCTGAGTGGTCTATTCCACTACAGCACCATCTACAGCAGCATCCTCTTCCTAACTGCAGTCAGTGTGGATCGATACCTGGGGGTCGCCTTTCCGTTCTGCTACAAAATGCACCGCAAGCCATCATATGCTTTGGCGGTCAGTCTCTTCCTGTGGGTTTGTGCGTTCACCCATTGCAGCATCGTCTACATCACAGAGCTCAGACGAGACTGGAGCGAGGCGGCCACCAACCTCTCTGTTTGTTACGACAACTTCACCCCGCAGCAGTTGGCAGTCCTCTTACCTGTCCGTTTGGAGCTCGGCATCATACTGTTCTGCGTACCCTTGCTTATCACTTGCTTCTGTTACTGCAGCTTCACCTGGATTGTCATGTCTTCTGCTCACTTGCACAAGGAGAAAAAGCGCAGGGCTGTGGGCTTAGTCCTAGCCACCCTCGCCGTCTTCCTGATCTGTTTCACGCCCTATAACGTCTCCCACATCGTCGGGTACATCCAAGGGAGCAGTCCAGGCTGGAGAGACGAGGCATTGCTTTTCAGCACATTCAATGCCTGCCTAGATCCTATCATTTTCTATTTCTCATCCACAGCAGTCCAGCAGTCCTGTTGGACGTGTCTGAGGACCCTAGGAATTAAGAAATGCACGGGGAGCCCCTTCCAATACTTATCCAACACCTTTAGGTCCAGGAAAAATGAGAGCTCTGGGGAAGTTCAGTGTACCAAGCTGTGAATAAGTGCAAGAACTGATAAATGCATTGAAACAAAAAGTAAACCAGTGTTCCCGTTCACATGAAAAGAACACCTAGACCTTTTTAGTTCACATAAGAGGGTTTTTTAATTGGAAAATATGGAAGCAGGTTCTATCTTCATATGATATTACAGACTTCCGATGGAACAAAACTGAATGCAAACCAGGCAAATAACATTAAGAAACACAACCATGCTCTCCTGTGCAAACACAGCCACACACCCACATTTATCTCGCAGGGACAGGAATTAACCCTGTCCTTGCCAACCACCAACACATTTTTTACAGGCAGCGATTTGCCCTGCAACGCCACTGTACAAGCCTCACTACAACAGGAATTGCAGCTATTGGCAAATGCAGCCATTGTGGAGCTCAGGGTCAAGCGACATTTAAAGAGACTTGTCAAAATGTTAGCCGACCAGCATAAGAAGTTTTTCATTGTATGCTGCTGTAGTACTGCAAGACCCTACTGTATAACTCCAGAAGAGCAATGTTAGAAAAAGAACATTAAAAAAAAAGGCTGGGTTGTGTCATTGCATTTGTTTTTAGAGAAATGTATTTTGTATTTAAAGTGTTTGTCCATGTTAATATTGAAGATGCATTATTATTTGTGAGTGCATGTAACTTTCAAGGACCCCTTGGAAAGGAGACATTAGATTTTGTGGAGTTTATTCAGAATAAAAAGTCAATAAATGAACACACAGCAACGTGGATATCCAAGAGCAGTTTATGAACACTTATAACCACAGGGATGTTTATAAAGCAGCACACTGCCCCCTACTGCAATTAAACAGTAACATAAAATCAGAGAACCTTAAGAAAAATACTGTAGCTCATACACTTCACTAAGCAGACTTTATAATAGCTTTGCAATAACAGAGGACAGGGTTTGTCCTGTAACACTTTACATCAAGTGTCTCTAGTTGCTGCATATTTACATAGTATGGTAATGCTTTAAAATAAGTGGCTGTAATTCCAATGTAACTAACACATGATTTTCTACTGCTTTCAAATGAAATTCCTATTGAATTCAAAAGTCACAAGCATGAGGTCATGACATACTTTTCATGACTTCATAACATTACCCGTAGTATTTACTGAGTACATGCATGTGTACTTTCACATGATTGCAATGTCATTGTGCACAGTTACAATGTACTTCGCATGTACATCTTTTATATTGCATGATATATGTACACAATTGTATCAGAAAAGGATTAGGGTTAGAGTTTGTGTTAGTGGGGTTAGGGTAAGGTTTACAGGTAGGGTTAGGGATAGGGTTATATCATTGAAAAAGATTTCCACATTAAATACATTGAAGCTATGCATAACAACATTGTAATGATATGTAAGTGTGTGTGCATTTACTAAGTATCTACTATGTAAATACACAGTGATTAGAGACAGTTTGTGTGAAGTGTTACCCGCTGGCTTATGTTTGGGCCAGTACCCTGCTTGGGTCCAGACAAACTCATACGTGTTTCTCACCCCTGGCGTCAATGTGTGGAACTCTGGGTAAGTAACTGTTTATAACCCTGAACTCAAGAAGCTGACAAGAACAGCAATGTATCGAGTTACACTGTGGATCTCTTTAAAAAGCACACATTTTGCTTGCAGAGAAGCTAGCCCTTGGTTTCATGTCTCCATCACCTCTTTCCTTCCCTCTTCCTGTGGTCTGTGCTGGTGGACACCTCAGGATACAAAAAAAATAAAAATAAAGTGTTATTCAGGCCTGGGTGTCCTGGTTTTCAATCTCACTTAAGCATCATCATAATAATAATACTGCAAATATGGTAACAGAATCCACAAAGTACACTAAGACCAAAACATATATTCAGTGTCTAGTTTCTAATTCTTTCACAAAACAATATGTGGAAAGACTTTACATTAAGTCTTTCTAATTACTGTGTATTTGCATAGTCATTACATAGTAAATACATGTGCACGTATACATAATTCCAGTGTTATTATGCATAATTACAATGTGCTTTAATGTAAAAATCTTGTTGAATGATATATATATATATATATATATATATATATATATATATATATATATATATATATAAGTACACAATTGTATCAATTGTAGTTAGGGTTAGGGATAGGTTTACATCATGCAAAAATATTTACACATTAAGTACATTGTAACTATGCATGACCATGCATGCATTTACCAAGTAAGTATGCTGTAAATACACAGTAACTGGAGACACTTCATGTAAAGTGTTGCCAGTGTGTTATGCACTGTTAGTTAAGCAAAAGCTCAATTTAAACCAAAGCAACAACTATATTTTTTATTAAACCTACCCATAGATTGGTGTTTGAGTTTAAAGAGGTCTTTACCCATCGCAGTGAACAACAAGGCCAGTCCACACAAGAAAATGATTTTGACCACGTTTAAGCATCCAATCAGCTGCAGAGGCAATCTTTTCTCAAACTCGTCTGAAAGAAAGATAGGTATGATTCATTTATTTTATTTTTTTTTTAACTTTAGGTATATGACACCAGCCGTGTCACTTTATTTTACTGATTGCAAGATTTTTTCAAAACCAAGAAACTAAAATTATAGCAAAACCAGGTACAACATAAACTCCACTGAAATACAACAAAGACCTTGGGGTTATAGCAGACTCAGTTTTAGCAGTATTTTGCCAATGTGGAGAGCTTAAAAAAATGTTCGATTAAACCTAAATACAGTATAAAGTTCAGGTCACCTCACAACAATAAATACACTATTGAGAGGGTGCAGAGAAGGACAATAACTCTAATCCCAAAACCTAATGATATGAAGTATGAGAACACTGTATCTTAAGTGTTATCAATAATTCCATCGCTGCTTCAGACTTAGCTCAGAGAGTAGGTTGAGAGAGAGAGGGAGGGCACAACTAATTTTAGAGCAGAAGGTTGGATGCAGTGGTGTAGTCAAGGCTATATGCAGGTAAACAGCATTTGCCCACTTTTAATTTGGGCAATATAGCATTTACCCACTTCTCATATAAGGGATACAGTTTACTATGCTTCTGTGATATGCAAATGCTAGGTTAAAGACAAGATATTTTAACAGTGAGCATCTGTGTTGTGTTGCTGCGTGCAAGACTAACAGCTGAGAGAACATAAGAACATAAGAAAGTTTACAAATGAGAGGAAGCCATTTGGCCCATCTTGCTCATTTGGTTGTTAGTAGCTTATTGATCCCAGAATCTCATCAAGCAGCTTCTTGAAGGATCCCAGGATGTCAGCTTCAACAACATTACTGTGGAGTTGATTCCAGACCCTCACGATTCTCTGTGTAAAAAAGTGCCTCCTATTTTTTGTTCTGAATGCCCCTTTGTCTAATGTCCATTTGTGACCCCTAGTATTTGTTTCTTTTTTCAGGTGGAAAAAGTCCCTTTGGTCGACATTGTCAATACCTTTTAGAATTTTGAATGCTTGAATTAGGTCGCCGCGTAGTCTTCTTTGTTCAAGACTGAACAGATTCAATTCTTTTAGCCTGTCTGCATATGACATGCTGTGGCAGAGCAAAGCTCTGCCCTTTAATTGGCAGGGATGGGGTTAACTTCCCCTACCTGCCTGGGTTTATTATGTTCAGGTGGCTGGGGTTGATTAGTTGATTAGGTTGATTAACGATCAATCAGCGCCCAGCCACCTGATATAAAAGGAGGCCTCTGCTTCTCATTTGGGGAGAGGGAGCTGAGGAAGCAGGTTGGTGTTTGTTTTGTGGTTTTTTTGAATTTTCTAAATCCAGTGAAGGCATTGCCCAGCCTGGAAACTTTATTTTTGTGAGTTTTGTTTTTGCTTTATTTGTGTTTGAGTATCTGTTATTTTGCCCTTGTGCACTTTATTTTTGTTTATTTATAATAAAATAGTTATTTTTTTGAACTGCAGTCTGTCTCTGGGCCTCTATCCACTCGCCAGCCTGCCACACATGCCTTTTAAACCTGGAACAATTCTAGTGGCTCTTCTTTGCACTCTTTCTAGAGCAGCAATATATTTTTTATAGCGAGGTGACCAGAACTGAACACAATATTCAAGATGATGTCTTACTAATGCATTGTACAATTTTAACATTACTTCCCTTGATTTAAATTCAACACTTTTCACAATGTATCCGAGCATCTTGTTGGCCTTTTTTATATCTTCCCCACATTGTCTAGATGAAGACATTTCCGAGTCAACAAAAACTCCTTGGTCATTTTCATAGATTCCTTCTCCAATTTCAGTATCTCCCATGTGATATTTATAATGCACATTTTTATTTCCTGCGTGAAGTACCTTACACTTTTCTCTATTAAATGTCATTTGCCATGTTTCTGCCCAGTTCTGAATCTTGTCTAGATCATTTTGAATGACCTTTGCTGCTGCAACAGTGTTTGCCACTCCTCCTATTTTTGTGTCGTCTGCAAATTTAACAAGTTTGCTTACTATACCAGAATCTAAATCATGAATGTAGATTAGAAATAGCAGAGGACCTAATACTGATCCCTGTGGTACTCCACTGGTTACCACACTCCATTCTGAGGTTTCTCCTGTAATCAGTACTTTCTGTTTTCTACATGTTAACCACTCCCTAATCCATGTACACGTGTTTTCTTGAATCCCTGAGAGCACTCAGTAAGAACTGTAGTGGGAGCAGGGGTGGTTGTGATTGGTTGTTTATGTTCTATTAATGTGCTGTTGTTAGACACTGTTGCTAGTAGCCTTCATCCTAGCCCACGAAAGAACCCTCGCAGAACTGTTCAAGCGAAGCACACCGTCGGGTCTGAACAGCACCAGAGAGGGAAAGGACTGTATGGGGGGTCTCTGGTTGGCTGAGGGCCAAGAACAATGTATCACTTCATGTTTATCTGGTCAATCTATCTGCTCAACTCCACCAAACAGGGGTGTTTACCCATTATTTTTTATTTACACTTTGGGTGTACTTTCTTGTTTCAAGCAGTTAGAAATGCATGGGATTTTAAACACTAGGAGTATTAAAATAAGTTTGATTCTGCATTCTGGAATTTGATTCCATTAGATGGGACACATGATATGTCAGCAAGGGACAAACCTTCCAGTCATTACAGACAGGTTCTGATACAGATGACAAGCAGACCTCCTTACCCCAGTGGAAGCTTGCAGTCAGCGGCTGTCTCAGAGAGGCGTGCTGCACGATGCAGGTGTAGACATCTCCAGAGCTGGTTCTGGGATCAACCGGGAGGTGACTGAGGAGATGCCAGTCCTGGCTGCTCTCCTCATACAGGACCAGAGTCTCAGAGTCCAAGCTGCTCATTGCAGTTTGATCCATCCTCTGAGAGGGTTGATGGTAAACCTGGCTCTGAGCGCTAGGCTCCCTGATCCAGGACACATTGATCTCAGCAGGATGGAAACCTCTCGTGCTGCACACCAGACTCCAGCTCTCCTGAGTAGGTGCAGGAGAAATCTTGAGGAAGACTTTCGGAGTTGAGGGACGGGCTGCAAAACCAATATACAGTAAGGCAAGTCACCTGCAGCTCAGTTTTATCTAAGACCAATATATTTGAATGTAGGGTCAGAATTATGCCATATAGTCAAATATGATCACCAGTCAGTCCTTTGACTAGATTATCTCCAAAATTGAATTATTTAATGGGTTGTTTCGCAATAAAGTTGGCTAGCAATTCACTCACCAATTTTGGAGCAATTGTGACAGAAACTGTCAACCATATTAGATGGTAGTCACAATTTAGGCAACTAAAGGCACAATTTATGTAACTGGGTAGTCTAAGTTAGAAGAGCATATTGAAAATAGTCTATAGAGACAATACTTCAAGCATCAAGCAGATGGAAAGGTGAAATTAAATCATTAATTCTGAGGTCCTGGATGGTTGAACTGGTTCAATAAAACAATTTAGAAAATGACTGGATTGGGATTGGAAGAACTACCTTTGCTCATCCCTGTTATTAGTTTGACGTGTATGTAAATAAGTGATGCATACACATATAATGTCAATGTATGCTGCATCACCAATTAATAACAAAGAACCAATAAATGCACACAGCTTCAGACACTCCCATGGCAACAACAGAACAAAAGTGACATCAAAGCATCACATTACTGCCAACCAATAAGCAGATGAGAAAATACAGACAACCATTACCGTAGACCAACAGCTGTGTGCCATTCCCTATAGCGGATCCTCCCTGAAACACGGTTACACTGCAGTAGTATATCCCAGCATCCTCCAGGCCAAGGTCAGTTATGACCAATGAGGCATCCCCACAGGTAAGTGAAGGCTCAGGGAAAGCGAGAGAGAGGCGAGGGGGTCTGAGATTCAAGATGGCCTGGTCTGACTTCAGAAGGCCTGGGCCTGTCCTGACCCCAGCCCTTGACCACTGCACTGCACACTTCATTGAGGGGTCTGCCACTGCGCCCGGCACAGAGAAGTTACAGAAAAGAGTCACTGTATCACCACGTAGTGATGTGACCACTTCCCGAGGCTGATAAATTGACACTCCACCTCCAACCGATGGGCCTATGGAAAGAAAAGTCTCTTAAGAATATTTTTCTAGCTCTTTAGTGAGGAAGGGGGGTTGCGAGGGGTAAAATAAAAAAAATGCCCCATTCCCAGGTATTCTGCATTTATTTACCTGTCAGAAATCTTTTAATCATTAGTTAAAGGGCTAGGGCTAATAATTCCATATATCGTACCTGTCGTGCATTTCCATTCTCTATATACTGAAGATCTCAGAGGTGAAGTTTTTTTTTTTCTTTTTTGTTAAAAATTTAGTTTAGTATTTTTGTTATTTTCTCCCAATTTGAAATGCCCAGTTATTATTTAGGCTCTTCTCACCACCACCACCCCTGCACCAACACACGCCGTCTTCCGAAGCCTGTGCCGTCAGCCGCCCACTTCTTTACACACTACGGATTCACCATGCAGCCGCCCAGGAGCTACAGCATAGGAGGACAATGCAGCTCCGGGGCAGCTAACAGGCAAGCCCACAGGAGCACCGGTCGCTGGTGCGTGGTGAGCCGAGGACATCCTGGCCGACCTAGCTGCTGGGTTTTATACATGTGACCATCTCCAGATTAGTAATAAATTAATCCATCTGGAGAGGATCACATTCTGCACAAGTTTGAAATCTGCGTGGTCAATAGCCAATCTATTAATAACTCATTCGCTGCCGATCGCGCATTCTCAAGAGTTGTCTGGCAGAGAAGAGCTGCTAACATCGCCTCTGTCAGCCCACATTTAAACTATACAATAATACCATCACCCGTTCTTAAATAAACACACATAATACATTGAAATTATACAATACAATCACAAAATAATCCTTCTTCAGCAGTGCTTTTCCCTGCCTCACTGATTACATGCAGGGCTCTTCTGCTATGCGACAGTCATTTTAAAGTGAAAGGAGATTGGAACGCTGTTGCAGAATTTCACCTTCTTCATTTTTTAAAGGCTATCTTTCATACTCATACGAGGGTTTCTTCACTTTAAATCACAAATACTATTTTAAGGACATAACAGAGGAAGCACCAGTAAAAGAATCAATATTCTTATCATTTATGACGAAATTGACCTCATATAAAAACTGGCATTTACCGCCTGTGCCGTGTTTTTAGTTAGCAGTTAAAAGGCATAGTCAAGGTTAACAAGTTCTACGGTTTGTAAAATCAATCAAATGCACTTTCACTGTCAATGAAAGGCTAATAAAGTTCAAACTTCATTGTATTAATAAAAACTTTTTTTTTTTTTAAATACATTCTTCAAGTAAGTTTTAAATATTTTTTATTCTGACTTTACATTAGGTGTCTCTAATTACCTTGTATTTACATAATTGTTACATAGTATATGCATGTGTACTTACACAAAATTACAATGTTGTTATGCAAAGTTACAATTTACATCATGTGAAAATCTTTTTGCGTGATATATGTAAGTACACAATTGTATCAGAAGAGCGTTAGGGTTAGGGGTTCATTATAACTATGCGTAATAACAATGTAAGTACAGTTTAAAGTTTATTTAAAGTTTAAAGTTTTTAAAGTTTATTTCTTTATATGTCTCAAAGTGCTTTATTATACAATTAAAAAAGCAACAAAATACAGAATAAAACACAATTTTTACAGCAAAATTGGTTTAAAATCAGGATTCAAAAGATAGCTTTTAACCTTGACTTAAAAACATTAATTGACTCTGCTTCTCTGACGTCGGATGACAATCTATTCCAGAATGGTGGTGTCTTATAGCTAAAGCTCTTTCACCCTTTCTCTTGGTCTTAATCTTTGGAACAAGCAAAAGCCCTGAGTTGGCTGACCTTAGAGCACAGACAGGTACATATGGGCACAGGGGCTGTTTTAGATAGTCAGGACCTTAAAATCAATTCTAAAACGTACTGGAAGTCAGGGAAGTGCAGCCAGTACTGGAGTTATGGGGTCTCTTTTTTTATTCTACTTAGCACCCTGACAGCCTCATTTTGAACAAGCTGCAAACAGAGTAAGGCATGATATGGATAGTCCAGATAACAGAGCATTGCAGTAATCCAGTCTAGATGAAACAAATATATGAATTAGCTATTCGGCATCAGGCAATGATAAAAAAAAGACCTAATCTTGGTAATGTTACGTAAATGATAAATGAACACTTTATTGTGAATATGAGCCCTGAAACATAAATCAGAATCAATTACAAATCCCAGGTTTCTGACCTTGGAGTTTGAATTATATTTACCTAAATGTGTTTTTATAGAATTTATAAACTCCAGTTTCTGCTGAGAACCTAACAGTAAGACTTCAGTCTTACTTGAATTTAACTGCAAAAAATTTTAGGACATCCAGCTTTCCACCTCCAGCAGACATGCAATTAGGGTGGAGACAGCTGATATATCCCCAGGTTTTACAAACATGTAAAGTTGTGTCATCAGCATAACAGTGAAAAGGTCCCCAGTATCTCCTCAACCTGCTGTGCCGCTATCTCCCTGCCTGCAAGCTGAGGTCCTCCGACCCTAGCCTGCTTGTTATCCCCGAGCAAAAGTGCACCACACTTGGAGAACGCTCATTTAGCCTCATGGCTCCGACTTTGGAACTCTCTCCCAGCTTTGGTGCGTGATGCTCCCACCGTCGCTCTCTTTAAATCAACTCTCAAGACACACCTGTTCTCTTTCGCTCTCCATGCTCTTTAAGCCTGATATCTGCTAGCTGCTGTGTTGCTGCTACTAGTTCATGTATTGTTTCACTATCATGTATTATGTACTTTCCATTGTACTTAATGTATTATGCATTTACATTTTTTTTTTTTTTAGAGTATATCATGTATTATGCATTTCTCTGTGTTTGAAGTATTATGGATTTTCTTGTTGTTATTGCATCTTGTAAAGCGCTTTGTGATGGTGGTCCACTATGAAATCGCTATATAAAATAAAGATTGATAAATAGATTGATTGAAAAGGTACATGGTATTTACAGATAATCATGCCTGATGGTAGCATGTGTATGTGTAAGTACATATGTATTTGCTATTTAACTACTATCTAAATGCACATTAATTAAAGACGCTTAATGTAAAGTGTTACTCAGTATCAATACTTTATCAACATACAGTCGTCAAAGGCTTTTTTTTTTTAATTTGCATAAACACTATCATAAGAATTCCCGATTAGAATTTTTGTTCTCTTTAAAGTCTTCTTAAAGAGATGTTAAATGTTAAATCGAGTTCTTTTTTTGATGCTTACTTACCCATTTGTAATCCCAACAGACATATCATCAATCCATAGGGAATAAAGCCCTCTGATAGCAGACTTTGTACCATGTTGTATTGCAGTGAAACTCGCACCCCTTCCAGAGAGAGAGAGAGCTTCCTCTTTTAAATGTGATGTATCGCACTTGAAAAAAAAATATACAGCAATTGTCCCATATACAGAGAACGCTGTTGATGAAGCAAAACTCAACTGAACAAAGTCAACTAACGAAGCAAAGGTTTGCAGATTTTTTTTTTTTGGAAGGGAACAGAATTATCAAAGAAACACTGTTTTTCATTAAAAACATGGTTGAGACCATAGCCCACTTATTTATTTATTTATTTATTTTTTTATTATTTTTATTTATTTATTTATTTATTTATTGTTATTAAAATATTCCAGGATATAGGAGATGTCTTTAAAGCTGAGGGAACACAAAGACACTTTCTGAGGATCATAAAATCTGGTTCCAGGACCTAGTTTGAGGCAACTTTGCAGTATCAAACCCCAAGTCCCATTATGTGCCATGCAGTGGCCTGAAACCAAGTCTTGAGCCACAAAGTGGCTTTGTGTTCCCTCAGCTTAAGTTTTGCCCTGAACCTTGGAATAATGTTTTCAATGAACAAAACTACTTGTGAGCAATTTATATATATATATATATATATATATATATATATATATATATATATATATATATATATATATATATATAATAATGCGTGTTATATTAATAGATCCCTATTTAGGGATAAATCACAGTTTGTATAATCAATATAGTTAGTCACATGGATAAAATATTTTAGATGGTTACCCATTCACTGAAAAATATAGCGTTATAGCCCCCCCCTCCCCCCCTCCCCCCTCCTATTTCTCCCCCCTGGGGGGGGGGGGGCCCTCCCATGTGTTGCTGCAACTGTTTAAATAACGTACCTGTCACTTTTCTTTTCATTGTTAACATCATGACAATTTTTTACACTTATAAATTTAAAGTCTGTTTCAAAGCTCTTTTCAAAATGTCTGCTCTAGTGTACTGGGGTTTGAGATCTGCCCTCTAAACCACTGCAGCAAGAGCGATTATTGGATTGGTATTGCTGTGCTACCTGTTTGACAATGTGGGCAATAACCCTTACACTATCAGTGGACTAGAGCGGTCATTTTGAAAAGAACTTTGAAACAGACTTACTCACTACTTACGCTTTAAGATCCTCACATCTCACAAAAATAATTCTCGCTTGTTAAATACAGAGCTACACACAGCTGGATTCCCTTACCTGTCAACATTAAAAATTGAGCTACTGTTGACATTTTAAGAGTTTCTTAGCTAATGACCAAAATAGGCCTTCTTCAGAAGCATCTGTTTTTTTATTTATCTCCTCCGCTATTGTACGTTGTTTGCAGTCATTAAGAGTGAAAATGGTAAGGGAAATATAAAAGAAATAATGAAATGATAACACTTTACATTGTGTCTTTAATTACTGGGTATTTACATAAAAGTTAGTTAGTAAATTACATGTGTAAATTACAATGTTATTATGCATAGCTACAGTGTACTTAATGACTAAAGTGTTTTCTTGATATAACCCTAACCCTAACCCTATTCCTATCCTTAAACATAACTCCAAACCTAACCCTAACCCTAATCCTATCCCTAATCTTAGCCCTATCCTTAACTCCAAACCTAAATCTAACCCTAACCCTAATCCTATCCCTAACCTTAGCCCTATCCTTAACTCCAAACCTAACCTTAACCCTAACCCTAATCCTATCCCTAACCTTAGCCCTATCCTTAACTCCAAACCTAACCCTAACCCTAATGCTATCCCTAACCTTAGCCCTATCCTTAACTCCAAACCTAACCCTAACCCTAACCCTAATCCTATTCCTAACCTTAGCCCCATCCTTAACTCCAAACCTAACCTTAACCCTAACCCTAATCCTATCCCTAACCTTAGCCCTATCCTTAACTCCAAAACTAACCCTAACCCTAACCCTAATCCTATCTCTAACCTTAGCGCTATCCTTAACTCCAAACCTAACCTTAAGCCTTTTCTGATGAAATTCTTTACTTAAATATATAGCACAATGTCAACATGTGGTTTTATGTTTTTTTTTAAGTGAAGTAGGTCATGCAGTGTACTGCAAATGTGTCTGTAAAAAGCAGGCTGTGTACGTGTTCTCTGAAATGAATCGCTTCACTCTGACCCAGATAATGAAGCCCCCCCACTATAACACATGAGACACAAGTCACGTACGCACGCTACATTGCACAGTATATGGCGACAGGGAGTGGGAAGGGGTGGACAACCCAGGTAGTAAGTTATTGTTTGTTCCATTAACAATAACAACATTTTGTAATATACAGTTTTGATTTGAACCAGCTTCAACTTAGAAAGAACCTTTCCAAACAAATCTGGATACTATTCATTGAATAATGCTTCTGTTTTTCTCATGAGTGTTTAAAATAACGAACAAGGGCAAACATTTTTGTTTCTAGACCTTGAACAGAAGCTCCCATATATGCCTCATGTTCTCATCTGCTTGTGCATTGGAGTTTTGTGCCTTATTGTTTGAACAATACTAGCAGCAGGACAACTAATCTGATTAACAGAAACAACAACACTATTGTTGTTAAGAGTGTTCATTTTTGCACAATCTATGTACAGTAAGTACACGAGTATATCAAAAATGAGTTAGAGGTAGGGGTAGGGGTAGGGGTAGGGGTAGTTAGGGTTAGGGTTAGGGTTAGGGGTAGGGTTAGGGCTAGGGTTAGGATTAAGGTTAGGTTTAGGGTTATATCGTACAAAAAGATTTAGTCATGAAGTACACTGTAACTATGCATAACAACATTATAATTATGTGTAAGGACACATGTGTTTACTAAGTAACTAGTGTGTAAATACACAGTAATTAGAGGCATTTAATGTAAAGTGTTACCCTCAGTGTGCTGTACTAGATGACTTTCAAAGCAGACATACGTGACTTTATATCACTCAACTTCACCACATCCCGCTTCAAACTCTGTGAAGGCTTTAATATTGAACAGTCTCAAAGGCTTTCATTGTAAAGATGCTGGAAAATCAAGCTACAGCCATACATTGCCTCCACTAATTATGCATTAATGTTTATACTAGTTTGATAACAGCTGACACCTAGAAGGATAACAAAGACTGAATCAACAGTACGCTTGTGCAGTTTCACTGCTCCCGTGCAGCATATCAACTGCCTGACCACCTTGAATGAGGAATACGTGGGTGCATGTTGAGTACTTACCATAGTAGCAAAGACAGTCATGTTGGTGGGCTGCTCCCAAGACATTGGTCATCATATTGTAATCAGCAATGCCAAAAAGAAGGGAAAGTGGTCATCAAGGGACTGTGATCGTAAACACATAAACATCCTAAAACATGCTTGATATTTACATGACTGATCCAAGGTTAAAGTGAGCTCCCTGCCAGAACCATAGATAGAGCTATCTATTTATCTATATGACTGATGTTCTGACAGGGGATGTGATTGCTGTATTCAAAGTGTCTGACTGACAATTTCTATCTGTCTGTCTGTTTGTGAACAGTTTGTAGACACTTTTCAAAATGACAAGTGGCCACAGAAGGGGAGGGTAGGTTGGCATTGAGAGTCGCAAACCTGATCCCTTGAAGATACTAAACCAGTCTGCGGATTTCACTTCTCAAAGTCATCCCCTTGATTGCTTGGAGCTTGTTCAAGTGGTTGTTAATGAGACAGGCATTTAGCAAAGTTGATTGCTCAGAACTGTAACTGGCATTGCATTGAAAATCAACATACCAATGGGGCATATTATTTCAAAACATGCAATCAAGACATAGCTAATACTCAGCTTCGCAGGTTTGATTACCAGACACCCAGAGAAAACTGGTCCCCGTTTTCAGCCTTCATTTTTTGTCCCGGTTAAAAACAGAGAAATTGTTAAGTCGACTTCCTGGCTGATGCAAAGTTGTTGGTCTTCGCTGGGGATTCCGGAGGGGCGGCACATTGGCTCTGGCACTCCCGTGGGTTTGGGAGGCATAACCATCAGGGACAGTTCTTCTCAAGAGGGCGTCAGCTCGCTAAGATTCACTTTCGAGTTCCTGGGTGTAGAAATGGAAGGTGGCTTGGTCATGGGATAGGAGGATACCCACCGAAACTGTTATTACACACAGCTATTTCAATGGCTTGAGAGTTGCTATGGTGACAGTTAACTCTAGTCACAGGAGGTACTTTGGGGTGCTGCTGTATATTTGGGGTGGGGAGACAGAGATGAGTTTACCCTTAACCAGTGCTTCCCTTTATTATCACTCGTCTGAAAAGATATTAAATCAGGGTGATGAAGTGTCTCAACACAGATACATTAGCAAAGCAAGGGAAAACCAGAGGCCAGGGCTAGTTTCATGGATTTCTCTCTCAAAATGTATGCCTCTGGACCCCAAAAAGAGCTAATTGAGACCCATGCCTAGAAGCAGTCCAAGTCTGCAGGAAAATATGTAAAAATACTGCAGAAATTGTAAGTAGATATCTCAGGAGTCTTCTGTGAGCATCTTGTGCGTTTAGTGTTTGTATTAATAATGACTTATAAAAACGTAAATCAAATAAACATAATCATATCAAACCATGTCTGGGTTAAGCACTTCCAATTTAATATATCAAGCATTTTTTTCCCAGTAAAATCTTTAGAAACTGTCAAACAAAAACATCACATCAATCACATCACATGAAACTTCTTATTGGGCCACATTCAGTTTTCCGCTGAACTGAAAAAAAAAAAAAAAACTCACCAAAGTTAAAAACAAAGTTCTGTTTATTTATTTATTTATTTATTTCTTCTTTATGGATTTCTAAATAATAAAAAAAGAACTAAAAATTCACAATACAGAATATTTCCATGTGGAAGACAATGGTTTGCTTGCAGTCAGTTTACATTATCTCCGAGGTCTGGCAAGTATAACCCAACATGCCAAAGACGAATGGCTTAATAATGCACACATACATAGATTTCTACATATACTGTATACTGTTGTCGTCAAAAGTTTACATATCTTCTGTTTGCAATAATGTTATTTCCCAATGTACTGTCTGCAATGTCATGAAATTCATAAATATTGGTGCCCTTTGCCTTAACTCAATTCATCAGATTTTTAACTGCCAGTAAGTAAGACAGTTTTCAACACACTCACAAGAGGCATCATTGCCGTGTAATTACAATGTATCAAACATCATTTATAAAACCTTGTTTCAACTAGAGGATATGTAAACTTTTGATGACAACTGTATATATATATATATATATATATATATATATATATATATATATATATATATATATATATATATATATATTAGAGAGAGAGAGAGAGCGAGAGAGAGAGATAGATAGATAGATAGATAGATAGATAGATAGATAGATAGATAGATAGATAGATAAGTAACCTTCAGACACAACAATGCATCCTGACACAGTGATGTAATGGCATTACAGAAGGTCTGGGCCAGCTGCGGCAAGCCTGAATTTGAGTGAGAGAGATGGGAACAATTCAACTCTTTTAACCCTTTTGTGTGGTCTCTGCTGAAGCAGTCCTTGTTTTCATGGTAGACCATGTGCACTTTGCTGGCATTACTTTTTGTAATAAGAATGTAATCACACTGTAACTAATGGAAAGTGGAAGCAGATTGCCTGCTGACAGCATTTGCAGATGAAAATAAATTGCCCACATTAGAGCAACATATGTTGAGGGAGTCACATGTGGACCTATCTATCTGTCTATCAATCCATCTACCTAGACTCTTCAACATGGGTTTGCACTGACAAATAGATGCAGAATGGCCGAGGGTGGGGCACTTGTTCCCCTCTTTATTCCCCAAAAGTTTGTTTCAGCAAATGGGGATATTCCCTATGAGGGAGTAAAATGTAAAAGAAAAAAAAAAAAACACAGACATTCCGCATTGGAGGAAACTTCATAAAATGCAAGTTACTACTGCACTTCTCAGCTGGCTTTGCTCAACAATATGTGGAATGTTTTTTTAAGTCAGAATAAACTTTAATTATGTATTTATTCATCTATTTCCATACTTGATTCTATCTATCTATCTATCTATCTATCTATCTATCTATCTATCTATCTATCTATCTATCTATCTATCTATCTATCTATCTATCTATCTAATCACCCTGAATACATAGTATTGATGGGTGCTGAAAATTGGCCAACATTTTTATGTTGACAATTGATTAAATTGCTTGACGTATTTGTAACATCTATCTATCTATCTGTTTGTCTGCCTGCCTTCCTGCCTGCCTGTCTTTCTGTCTGCCTGCCTCACAGTTTCAGTATGTCTGCATGTCTGTCTGTTTGTCAACAGTTTGTTGGCAATTATTGGTATATATCTTATTTTGCCAAACGGTTTCTACTGATCAGTGCCTTAAAGTGTAAGTAGCTTCAACTGTCATTTAAATGTCCTTTTCTGCACCTCCCTTGCTGTCTGGTGATGTTTGCAATCATCCTTGGTGGTTCTGGGCTCTGCTGCTTTGTCAGTTAGTCAGTATCATCCTGCCCCTCTTTGCTTGGCTTCTCTGCTGCTCTTTCAGTTAGACAGTATCATCCTGTCCTTCTTTGCCTGGCTTTTCTACAGTATTCTGACTGTCAGGAGTGAGCAGCCTTCCTCATTTCTTTCAGACCCTGTGACAGGGTGACTGTTCAACCCTTGTAGCCCTGCCTACAGTATTCTACCTATTTGCATAGATAGAGAGAGAGTAGGAGTGGCTGGGTAGTTGAAATGGTTCCTCGTCACATGATTGGATTGGATTGGGAAAGGCTCTTAGTCCCCGTCTCAAAGTCTGGTACAGTAAAGCGTCTTTCCTGCCGTGTTCGCGCATGCACAAGCTGAAGATTGGGCCAAAGACAGAACAGTGAATTTGATTCAGAAAAATGCAGGAACAAAGACACACTAAATCCAAAAAAACATGCCTTGGTGGGCTAGCATTGCAAAGTTATGCTATTACTTGAGAACATTTATAAATCAGAAAATAGCACTTGCTAAACACCTTTTTCCAGGCTTCCCATCTCTTCTCTGCTCATTCCAAGCTCACGCCCTTTCTTGTTCTCTTTCTTACTTTTCCTTCAATCCATTGTAACACTTAAAAATAAAAAAAATATATATTGCATTATAGAATACAATCCCCCCTCCATCCCTCCCCCCCAGCATCCCAACAAAAAAACAAAAAACACCCTTCACGATACTTACAAACCAAAACTGGACCGTAATGATCATTTCACATGCTTTAACTCTACACTGGGTCCATGACAATGACAAGGTGCAAATTCATGTTTCACAGCCTCAAGATACTGTATGAGGCACCTAAGGAAGATGTATCATAGCAAGACGCAACGTTTTCAATTCTGAGTATGGTGCTTTGGATTCATTTACAACAAGGATCATGCGGCAATTCTTGTACTGATAGATTCTCCCCATTGATTTCATATGAAAAACAGACCGTTTGCAGCTTTATAGTCACCCTCCATCCACCCTCTAATACTGGTAACGTATAAGTAATGATGTGGCATTCACATATAATTATTACACGGTGGGTCTAAGCATGTCTAAGCATTTACTAGCATTTACTCCTATTTTTATGAGAAATATAACATTTTAATTTTACAAAAATTGCAAACAAACACTTCAGGGTCTCTTATGCAACTTTTTTATAAGAAAAAGTTTGTTTAAGCTTTTTATAAGCACAAATCTGTAGCAGCTTTGAAAAATTGACTGCGATTTCAGTTCCAGAAACAGCATTCAAATCCCAATAGCTTACACATAAATATTTATTGTACTGGCTTTTATGTTTACAGAAGCAGATGGCTGGCAAAAAAAATAAAAAATTAAACTCGATTCTTACAAGACAAGACAAGATCAAAATGGAACCCCACTTGACTAAATTAAAGCAGTGTATGTTTTAAAGGGTACATAAGAACCTTTTTATTTTATTGTGTTACATGTTCCCATATGTTGCTACAACTGTTTATGAAAGGTGTATTGTTTTAATTTTTTTTTTTTTTTTTTTATATTTTGACCACTTTTTAAAACTACATTTCCCATCATCCTCCTGCTCACATATGTAACAGATGGATTGCCCAGTGAGCAAGAGGATGATGGGAAATGTAGTTCCGAGAGTTCCATGCCGGTACACGTGAAGCCATCTTGAGGCAGGGAATTAATGCAATTTCTTTTAAAAAATGTAAAAATATTAAGGCAATACACACACATTACGTAAACAGTTGTAGCAACACATGGGAACATGTAACACAGTAAAATAAAAAGGTCCTTATGTATCCTTTAAACAGACCACATATATTTGTTTTTGCATGTTACACAGTACCAGCCTCTATTTTTAATATATGAGTGTCAAGACGTTATCATGAGTGATACTTCAGAAATGAACAGTACATTTACCCATCAAAGGCACTGTTTTCATTTTTTTTACAGTAACTTTATATATATATATATATATATTTGCCAAAAAAAAAGGAGTAAATACCAGACTGGACTAAAAACTTTTAAAATATGTCCTTATAAGACTGATGATTGGTTCCCTAGATACAGTGAAAACCAGCCAATAGAATCACTGCTTACTTAATCAATCACACATTAAGACAAATATCATTCCCGATCCCTTAGCTGTTCACCGAATACAAAATCCACTGTCTTATTGAATTAACATAAACCTCATATTATGATTTAATTGTCACTCTCCTTGAAGCCACAATCCAATACAAAATATCACTAGCCAATACAAAACTAGACATTTTGCTGTTGAATGACTGTAAATAATGTGTGTGCATTACTTAGGAAATAAACATATCTAATAATGAATTCAGCCAGAGAATGAAAAATGCTTAAGGTGATAAAAATGAAGATAAGTGATCTGAATGAGAGGTTTTCGCTGTATATCAAAAAATGTAAGCGTGCGATACCTTCATAGTCGCGCCTCCACTATAACCCTGTTGCCAGGGTAAAACACAACATTTACTGTTGCACAAAAGGGGACACAGCTAATTTCATCACTTGAGTAAAACCAGATCAAATACAGTGACACAGGCAATGGATCATTGAACCAGTCTCAGTGTGGCACATGATGCTATATTCTCAAATGAAAGAGCCCAGGTGATGCAGTCAGGCTTTATCAAATACCCTTTCCCCCTGTGATTCATGAATTTACATCAGGGAAATTAGTTGACTGGAACCTCACACAGTATGGAAACCAAGCATCATTCCATACACTATGTTGTCACGTTTTCTCTTAAGCGGGCGAGGGAGCTGTTCGGTCTCTGTGTCCCAAGCTTGTCCTCAGCTGGACTGGAGAGACCTTGTTTTCATGTTAGCAACCAAAAAAATAAAGTTAAATTAAATAAACTTGTACCTTTAATCTCTGAATTTATTAAAACCGCTTTTTCAAATATACAGTGGCACCAACATTTTATCAGTTACCCTACATTTTAATATCCATAGTTTTATACAGCATAGTTCAATCGTGCATAAAAAATAAAACAACCCAAAAAAACAACTATTTTGATTGTTCAAGCTAGAGTCAACATTTTTCTTTTTTTTTTAAATTTATTTATTTTTCTTATTGGACCATTTTAAAACTCCCCAGCCTTTCGTCATACATGGCAAGATAAACGAACTGGTGGAACTTGCTGCACAATGCAGAACTCTTTTCACTGGGACTGTTGAAGCATTCTACAAACCGCGGAGAAGCTAGGAAAACCAAGGACAGAATGACATCATTATTGTGGTCTGAATAAGATTTATTTCTTCCACCATGTATTATTTTGTTGGCGCAAGATTGGGAAAAGAAACCTTTCCAGCTGTCTGTTTTTGTCTGTATTGTAGAGCAGCAAAACTGTGATGTTTCCACAGATATTGCAAGAAGCTCCGATCTCAGCTAAAGTCAGCTACTTAGCTGGGAACTTAAAGAGAACCTGTCACAAACAGAACTAAGGAAGTTGAAACGTAAGGTAACTGTCTGATATTCTTTATACAAGGAGATATAAGGACTTGTACCAAGCATGTCTGTGAATTTTAGGTAAGACTTCAGTAATCTGGGGTGCATGGTAAAGCAGTTGAGAGGCCTGAGCTAATCAAAGTTCTGTTTTGCTACAGAGATCCCCAATCAGATGGTGACGAGGAGAATGATTATTTGTATTCCGAGGGCAGGGAGGGAGAAAAGACACACACTTTGAAAATGAGGATGGAGAAATGGCTCTTGGAAGCAATGCATAATATTTTGTTCACAGTGATGGGTTCATGGAGAAGATCTCCTGTCCGAGCCAGCACTCTTAGATCTTCATCAGGAAGAGGGGAAGCAGAGCCGAACAAAGCACCCAGAACATCATGGGAGCGCCTTGCCCTGACGAGGGTGACCCTCCTCCAACTGCCCCAGGTCCTGATGGGATAAAAAACAGAGAGGATGAGAGAGGTAGAGGAACAGGCGATGGGGCTATAAGGCAAGGGGAATGGGAAATAGGCAGATGGGAAGACGGTGTGTAAGAAGTAAGAGAAGGAAAAGGAATTTGATAGAGGAAGGAGGAAAAATCATGGGAGAGAACAAGGTAGGGAGAAGGGTAGGGAAAAGGGAACATCAAGAAAGGAAAAGGAAGAGAAGGAGGGAGGAAGGGGGGTGAAGCAGGTAGACAGAGCTAGGGAAAAAGAAAGGGGTTCAAAGGGGGAGAAAAAGAGCAAGGGTGTTTGAAAGAGGGAAGGGGAAGGAGAAAGTGAGGGAGGGGGGTGTTGGTAAATGGGGTACTCTTAAACTTAATCATCGGTATAGAAGGACATGTCTATAGTGACCATTAATACTTAGCGTGGCCTTATCTAACTGAAAGGAATGTCTGTACATTTTTTTACATTGTGTGGTTGACTTATGAACCCTCTATAATTAGGTATATGAGGAAAAGAAACTCCTTGATGCTACAGTGAGAACAAAGGAAAAAATGAATCGTCTTTAGATAATTTAGTTGTGATGTTGAAATAACCAAATAGAAATGGTAGATGATCACCAAATTTGTGAATTCTTTATTTGATCTTTTTTAGTCCTCAAAGAACCACCAAAAGCCTAAAAACTTTGTGCAGTGGGAATGAAGACTCTTTGGGCCTACAAATACTCACTGAAGAGCAGCATGCTTGAGTTAGAAGTGCCCAGCTTATTGGCTGCGAAGCAGGTGTAGTTTCCGAAGTGCTGGGCTGTGACATTGGTGAACACAAGCAGAGAGCGAGTTTTCTCGTTCTGAATTTTCAGACCATGACTGCGTTCCAACAGCCTGACAATAAAACATGAAATAAGAAAAAACAGTACTTATTAGGGTTACCAGCTTTCCAGAGTAAAAAACAGAGATGTTTTTCTTTCTTTTTCAATTCTCTGACACCATAGCACCTCTGAAGCCGTTAAAATAACAGTATCTAATAACACAATCATAATTAAACATTTTTACATTGGGTGCATTTATTGCAGATCATAACAACTTGTTTTTTTTTTCAATCTACTGTCATATATTCAAAACATATTACATGTATTGCCATTTCAACATATGATATACACATAATCATATTATTATATTATACCCATAATGATTGTTTTATGGCGCTAACACAACATAATTAATAACGCTGCCTTTAACTTGCACACTGATGCTGTTTTGTATTTTAAAAAGAAATGCAAATACAATAGCAAAACTGGGACAATTTAATAATTTTACTGTTTCTGACCGCGACAAAAAATGAAGGCTGAAAACTGGAACAACCCAAGTTTTCCCAGGATGTCTGGTTACCCTACTCCTTAGTAACACAACCAGAAACACACTTCCTTAGCAACAAAACAAACAGTAAATAAATATGATTGCCTTTTGTCATCCTTGTACCACTCAAAGCTGGCAGTGGGAACAGCCATAGCCTCACATCGTAAGATGGCAGTCTTACCCACTTCGCCGGGCATATTCTTAGCATCTGAGATCACAGGGGGGTCTGGAAATGAGAGCACAGATTCCAGATATTGATGTTGATAAAAATGTTGTAGATCTGAAATGCTCGTGTACAATCGAAAAACCCCCCCAACCATAGTAGGGGGGGGGGGGGGGGGGGGGGGGCAAAAAAAATGTTTAGACTTTTTGGGGGGGGGTTGGTATAATTAAACTAATATTTTATTACACCAATATAGTCACATTATGCTAAATAAATGTAAAGAGATTTTTCAGAAGCTTAATAAATTCAAATTTCAAGGACAACTATACTTTAAAACAGGCGTGCAAATTTGGTACTTTCAGTGCCAGGGTACCTCATATAGCGCCAGCAACATTACATTCTGCACCAAGTAGACAAGTTCAATTATTATTATTATATTTTTAACTACTTAGCAACCATAGATGGGGTAGTTTAGTACCAGTAGGCTCACTGGTGTTAAACTTTCGAAACAGTTTAGCGCCAATCTTTAAAATGATTTACAACTATGCTTTAAAACAATTTGAATGTCAACGCGTGCAAACAATGCAAACACTCAGGATGACATCAGTCTGGTTTTAAGGCCCAGAAGCCTGGTACATTACTTACAGTTGACGATGACTTTGACTTTTCTAGTGTCTGGGGTGGAGACTCCATTGTTTGTGATGCACTCGTATTCCTCAGCCTGTTGTCTCTTAATATCTGTGATGTCTAAGAACTCTCCCTCACTCATAAAGCCATCTGCAGGAACAGAGACCGCATTGGCACAGGGAGCCATTGAAGTAGGAAGCCCACACAGAACAGCAATTAACATGCAAGTGCATTTGTTTTGTTGTTGCAGCTTTCTATCAGTCGCATGAGCATTGCAGAAGCAATTACAGCTACAGCCCAAAGATTTGCATCACCCTATAGAATAAACATATTTTAATTCATAAAGGCAAATGAAACCTGCTGAATAGTGTTACACATTGAATTACATACAGCTTTGTAGTTCCATGTGCTAGACTTTTGCGATACCGTTTTGTAGTTTCTTTGATAGATGCTAAATCAAATATCTAAATTGTGTTCATATAGATTTTTAATGTATCTTTCGTACACTCAGTCATTTCCACTTGAGCACATACTTAAGACTCTTACTTGTACAGAAGTATTCTCCACACAGAGCTATAAAATTCTCTTACTCCAGTTGCTGGTCCACTTTGTGTATATGATCATGACATTTCTCTACAGCGCTTACATTTCAAGTGTCTCCATGTTATGGTTGGTTCCGGTCTGCCCACAGCCAAACAGAAGAGGTTGACGTTGCTGCCTTCGTTCACTGATATGTCCGCAGAGATATTGACGATCTTTGCAGGAACTGAGAGGAAAAAGGAAGCACACACACACATTGTCTTCAAACAAAATAGTTTGAAGCCATAGCACAATTTTTCTTTTGCTGGAAGCATTAGTCAAGATACAGGAAAAAGTGGAAAAATCAGATTTTTTCATTAGCTTAAAAACCACCTTCGACAGAAGAAAAGGGTTAGTAACTAAAAAGAGAATATTGATTAAAAAAAAAAAAAAACTTGTTACCACTTGAATAAAATAAAATACCTCCATTCTGTATTTCAATAACTGTATAGATCGTGGAGGTTCAGTTGATTTTCTTGGACTCACAGTGAAGTATAATACAGTAACACATTCACATTTACAATGCCTCGTCCACATAAAAACCAAGAAACAAAACAGTAATACTATTGTCTGAATAGAGTTTGTTAACAAGCAGGTGTAGCTACCTGCGTATGGTAATTTGTCAGATAAAGATTACTACAATTCTCTGTGTCTTCAGCAGTTTCTTTAGAAGTACTTTTTTACCCCAGTCTAAACTCCCTCAGCATATTACACCAGTTTTAAAATCTTTACATTGGTCTACTGTTCAATGCACGATCTCACCTCGGACCTCGGACTCATGGAAAAACTCACTCCCTGTGTCCCTGCTTGAACTTCTCAGAATGCCTGCCAGAATGCCTCATAATCGACTGGAGTCTGGGTACTCAGTTGCAAAGCCCCTTGCCTTTGAAATTCCATTCCGCAGAGTATAAAAGATGCAGACTCTGTGAAAGCTTTTAAATCTAATACTTATGTAGAGTGCAGCCACTCCCCTATTATCCATAACAGTCTTCCACTACAATATGTGACAAAAAACGTAAACTTGTATGTAATAAAAAAGAAGTGTGTTCTAGAAAGTTCTAGAAATGCGTTTGAGTTGTGCCCTTGCCCTATAATAACCCCGTATCTTATATAACTTGTTTTTGTTAGAATGTTCTAGGGAAAGGGATGGTTTATTCAGAGGGCCGAGCCTCGAGGGAGTGATCTGGCCAATTAACCTCTCGCACGCAAAAGCCTAACTTGGTAAGTTATAAAGGACGGGGTTCTCCCCTGCTCTGATGAGAGTCAGCCGTGAGGATTAGCGCGCAGTCCTGCTCGGTATTTTCTTGGAGACAGCTGCTTTCTCTTACCAGGGTCGAAGGGCTCTCCCGATCTGCTTGGAAGGGTAAGAATTAGTTCAGTTGCGTCTCATGGATTGTATTGATCTGTGATTAATATAATCTTTGTACGTAACCTTGTTGGGTTGTGTCCCGTTAGGGATATCGTTATTCGCAGTATAGCATCTGTGTATGTAACTGTGTGTGTGTGTGTGTGTGTGTGTGTGTGTGTGTGTGTGTGTGTGTGTGTGTGTGTGTGTGTGTGTGTGTGAAATAATAAAGGACCTTTTGAAATTACTCTGTGAAGTAATTGTCTTATTTACTTCCACATTAACTTCCTTTTAAATTTAAAGTAATTAAATTTCACACAACATTGTATTAGCTCGTCTTACTCCTTCTACACCTTACACATTACCTTGCTAATTTACCTCCCTCTATACAGTACATTGTGATTGGACAGTCGGGTGAAAGATAGCTCTACATATGGACAGTCTATGATTACCATTTAAAATACAAAATAACTGATATACTGGTACTGTATTTTGTAACTCTTTACATTGTGTCTTTAATTACTGTGTATTTACGTAGTAGTTCCTTAGTAAATACATGTGTACTTACATGTAATGACAATGTTATGCATATTTACAATGTGCTTCATATGTAAATCTTTTTGAACGGTATATGTAAGTGCACAATTGTTTCAGAAAAGGGTTAAGGTTAGGGTTAGGGCTAGTTTTACAGTTAGGGTTAGGGTTGGGGATAGTGTTAGGATTATGATTATACCATGCAAAAAGATTTGCACATTAAGTTCATTGTAACTCTGCATAATAACATTGTAATTATTTATAATTACACATGTATTTACTAAGTATCATCTATGTAAATTCACAGTAATCAGACACCGATAGGGTAACAACATTACAGCCCCAGTAGGTTGTAAAGCCCCAACTACCCAACTAGGCAACCCCAGTATAACCATCCCCACTTTCAGTCTGAATCACAAGCGTATTCATTCCTTTGCAAAGCCTTAATGACAATGGATCAAGAACAGTGCCCCAACATGAGCTCCAGCTTGCCTTGCACGATAAGATAAACATGGGCAGTGCGTGGCTCATTCCGGGCCTGGTAGCTGCAGGTGTAGGGTCCTTCATCGTGGACAGTCACTCTCTCGATCTGGATGGAGAACTCGCTCTTGTTGTTATTGACGATCGTCACGCGAGGGTCCAGAGACCACTTGTCACTGCCCGTGAAGAGAATATTGGAGCGGTTCAGCCAGGCCTTGTGCGTCACCTCACTGTCGATATCGCATCTGAGAGAAACACGAGAGAAGCCAGAGGGGTTAGTAAAGAGAGAAGGGGGAGAGGGGGAGTATAGAATCGGGGCTTCTCAAACCCGGTCCTCAGGGCCCCAGTGTCTTCTGCTTTGTTCCAACTGAGCTCTCAATTACTTAACTGAGCCCTTAATTGAACTTACTAAATTAGGCCTTTTGAATTGTTCTGAGCTTTTAAACAGTAGGAGATTTCAAGTTAATTATAAAATCGTATGCGAAACTCGAAATCTACAACTTTGTAGGAGCTGAGAACAATTCAAAAGGTCTAATTAAGTAAATGATTAGTTCAATTAAGGGTTTAGGTCAGTAATTGAGAGCTATAACCAGAAGACACTGGGGTCCCGAGAGCCCCAGTACAGAGGAATGGGAGCGTGTGAGGATAGTTTTCTAGCGGTTTAGTTGACTCATTTGCCAGATAGCAACTATGTGAGAAAGAATGTATTGTGATTGGGAAAGATGGAAAAAGAGAGTAGGATTAGTATAAACAGAGGGTGGTTTTTTTTTAGTTTATTGGATTATTCATGTGGCTGCCCCAGGGAATACGAGAGAAATGAGAGAAACAGCTGGAGAGGGGGGGAGTAGGGGGGGCAGGCACACATGGAGAAAAATAGCACAACATCTGGATGTGGGAAAAGTGAATTAGCCAACGCAGTGTTGCTGTTGTTTCAGAAAAGCCTTTTATTTATTTATTTATTTACTGTTGATAGAGTGATGTGTTTTAGAGGCTTTCCATTTTCTCTTTAAGAGACATCAATAAAATTCATTAACCCTGCCATTGCACATGAATACAGAATTAGAGCAATCTGTGTCATGAAAAATAAGACCCCATACCTACATTTATTTGGCAGACGTCTTTATCCAGGGTGACTTACAGGTGTGACAGGGCAGTACAGGGTTAAAAGATTCATATTTAAATACAGTATAGTTTACAGTATGTGCAAATAATACTACTAAAATACAATACGAACTAGAAGTTAGGATTACAACACGTTATATCTACAATGACACAGTAGTGTAAAAGTGCAATAATAGTGCATTAGCTGAGGATCCACTAACAGTGCACATAGAACCAACTATTCCTTATGTCTCCAGATTCTGATAATGTGTCCTAAAGAATGTCCTGACCAAGTGTCATCAAAATTGGGCAAGTGAGTCTCTAGCTCTCAGTATAACAGCAGTCAGAAATCCTCCACTATACAGAAGAAAAAGAAGTGTGGGAATAAAAAGAGGCAATTTGGCCAATAAATGCTCACCTTCTTAGCAAAACATTTCCCTCTACCAATGGAATCTAATTTCATCATTCCTACAAAAATGCATTCATTTCAGCATACCAGAGCTCATTCATTTATATAATCTGCATGCATTTGAATAGCGGAAAATTATCTATTGAGGCATGACAAATAAAACAGGTAAGCAGCAGACACATATATTTAGGTTGTTCCCAGTTGAACTTTGCCAATCAGATTGTCCATGAGTACTGGAAACTACCATTAGATGTCTCACTTGCACCGAGGTAATAATACAGCATGCTTTTAACAAGCAGCATGGCCTATTAAGCGTTCTCACTAACCAATCACTGTTTTCCTTCGGTGCTTTCAGTATCTCGACTAACTGCTACAAAATAAACGTCATACCAATAATTACAAATACATGTCTGCCCCAACATGTGCACCTTTCATGTAGTGTAACACAAATACATGATTTGTCATTATTTGTTTGGTGGCAGCAAGTCTGTCAGTGGTTATGGGAAAGCTGTTGTATAATAGATACAAGCTATAGGCAGTAGGAAGAAAGGATTGTTAGCAACAGGTAGCTCAGAGAGGCTTTGGGTTTCCCTGGTCATCCTTGTCACATTGCAGGCTGTGTGTAAGAGTGATGCCTATCTTACAGGTATCACTACTGCAGTGCTGTATATGCATCCATAAGAACATAAGAAAGTTTACAAACGAGAGGAAGCCATTCTACCCATCTTGCTAGTTTGGTTGCTGGTAGCTTATTGATCCCAGAATCTCATCATGCAGCTTCTTGAAGGATCCCAGGGTGTCAGCTTCAACAACATTACTGGGGAGTTGATTCCAGACCCTCACAATTCTCTGTGTAAAAAAAAGTGTCTCCTATTTTCTGTTCTGAATGCCCCTTTATTTAACCTCCATTTGTGACCTCTGGTCCTTGTTTCCTTTTTCATGTCAAAAAAGTCCCTTGGGTCGACATTGTCAATACTTTTTAGAATTTTGAATGCTTGAATCAGGTTGCCGCGTACTCTTCTTTGTTCCAGACTGAATAGATTCAATTATTTTAGCCTGTCTGCATATCTTGCTATTTTTAGACTATGAAATAGCCTTTTTTTCACTCTACTTATCACATGTTAGTAATTTGGAGGATTGTGACAGGAAGCTGGGTCGCTGGTGCCTGTGCAAGTGTGTGTGCGCCTAGGAGAAATCTGCTGTGACTCGCAGCCGGAGACATGTTGCTAAGCAACCAGCTGAGCAGGAGGCTCACCTTGAGCTAAGCTGATTTGGAGGTCCAGATTGGCTGGGGGCGTGGCCTGGGGATGCTGCACAGAACTCAAAAATCGGCTGCGCTAGAGCGATGGGCGATTGCAAGGCCGTTGATAGACAGACGGGTGCTGTGTGTTCGTTGAGTCAAGCACAAGGTGCGCCCGCTCTGCAGGAGCTACTACCACAGAACCCTTTAACTGCAAGACGGGGCATGTGAAGGCGATTGCCCAGCCAGGACCGTAGGAATGGCCCGGAGTTGCTGGGAGGCCAGGACTTTGGAAGCAACAGAACAGAAGTTGGTCGACTTGGAGGATGTGGATCCCAAAACAGTATAGAGAGGGTTACCGTAGAGTAGTAGGTTCCTGGAGCGGGACGTTCCTTTTAGTGGGACGAGCGCTTGTAATTTTGGGTGCCAACCCTTTATTTTTAGCTTAGCTTTGATTTCTTTATTAAATATGTCACTAGGGTTGCCACTGTTGGTACCCTAGCATCAGTACTGTGTTGAAATTAAACCTGCGTACCTGAGCGGTGTATCACACCAATGCTCTGTGTCCGTGTCAGTATTTTCCAGTGACTACCCATCACCCATCACATTAAAAAATTATTATTATTTTTTTTAAATTTAGTCGTTCCCAATTATTTTTTATTTTCTCCCAATTTGAAATGGTTGATTATTATTTTAGGCTCAGCTCACCGCTACCACCCCTGCGCTGACTCGGGAGCGGAGAAGCCGAACACACACTGTCCTCCGAAGCGTGTACCGTCAGCCGACTGCTTCTTTACACACTGCGGATTCACCATGCAGCCACCCAGGAGCTACAGCGTGGGAGGACAGTGCAGCTCCCGGGCAGCCCGCAGGTGCCTGGACAGACCACAGGGGTCGCTGGTGCGCGGTGAGCCGAAGATACCCTGGTCGACCTAGACCACCCCCCCCCCGGCGACGCTCAGCCAATTGAGCGCCGCCTCCTGGGAACTCCCGTCCAGTCAACTGTGGAATAGCCAAGACTTGAACTGGTGACATCCAGGCTATAGGGCGCACCCTGCACTCACGCAGAGCGCTTTTACTGGATGTGCCACTCGGGAGCCCTCCACATTAATTCTGACTTTACTGGAAACTGAGGGGAAAAAATCTGCCACATTAATATGCACCAATTGTTCCGGATTAGATCATCTTGACATTTGGTGACTTTACTTAAAATTGGTGGCTTACTATCCTTTACAAAAACTTTCAATTACCAGTAATGCATGTTTGGGCAAAATGCCAAAAATAAGTAACATTGCCTGCAATACAGTAGCTTACTGCGTGGGATACTACATTTTGGGTGTAGCATGGATTTTTTTTTACTGCATACTGCAAAGAAAAACATGAGCTTATCATATTATTGATTCTATAGCAGTTTGCAATCTTCTTTCAAGGGGATGCTTTTCTCACCTACTAAAAATGTAACGCCAGCCGTGGGGGGTCCAAGACAAAAATATTTTCCGTAAATCAATGATCAGCTCTTGGGAAGAAAAACAGCTCACAAATAGAAACTGTCATGCACCTGTTTAAAGACAAACATGACATTGAATTCTATGCAGCAATATTTAAAAGAGATTACACATTTAGGGTAGCTGCAGTAATATGTGGTGCCTCATTTATGGATAATGTGTTTGTATTTGGGTAAATTTATGAGAGGTGAATAAGGAATGCTGGTCCAGACCATTTGCTGGGCAGTTTGGCTTGCCAAGCCTGCAGTGCAGTTATTATCCAGCAGCACGCTTTGAGTAAAACAATGAGAGGGCTGGCAGAGTGAGAGGAGCTGGATTGTGAGATCTAATATCGTTAGAGGAATGCATCGAGGGCGCAGTGGCAACGGACAAGCCATCCATCATTGCTCATGCACAGCGCAGGCAGACAGCAGGAGGTAACTGGCTTTCAGGAACGTGAGGCTGAACCCACTACTGCCCATGCACAAAGCCTCTCTGTGACGGGAATACAGCTCCAGCACTGTCGGTATACAACACCACTGGTTTGTGCTACTAAAAAGGTGGGGCATTTATTGCTAGTATCACTCAGACTGCTTACTGAGTGTTCATTCTTCAAGTAAATACAGCAGTGTGCACATTTATTAGAACACCTCAAGATTTGTCATCTATAACCATTATGTGCCTACCTGCATGAAAACCTCTAGCTGTGAGAATTTTTCGGTCAGTAAAAAGTGATACAGAAATAACAGGCACTGTTGTGTTAATTTACAACTGTATTCACTAAGTAACTACTATGTAACTACACAGCAATTAGAGACACTTAATGTAAAGTGTTACAATACTAACAATAATGCTACTACAAATGTCTTTCCACACTGCACTGAATTCATTTGCAGGGTTAAGCAGCTGGACTAAAACATGAGAGAAAATATCATGAACCATGAACAAGCAGGCCCCAAGGAACCACACCCACAGGATGCAGAACACTTAAGAAGGAGCGTACAAGATAACTGTCTTCTGTGTGGATTAACTCTCCACGCTCTTCAGCTGCATGTTCTTAAATAGAAAAATACGTTGTTGTTTTTTTTTTTTTTTCTGTTTGCAGGAGCGGCAATTATTTATTCGATGATGTGAAGTCAAAACTTGACGCTACAATTACAGCTGCAATACTTAACGCACATTAACCAGCTTTATACAGTCACTCAGACAGACGTTAGCAGATATAAATAGATCCTGCCTGCAATGCAAATATCTGTTTTTGCTATGCTGAGGATAGAAAGAAATAATTAATATTTGAAGTGGTAATATGTATGTGTCTTGCTGTTGACAGCTTCCACAGTGGAAGTTGGTACAAGGATTTAAGCCAACGTACAGCTCGGCTTGCGTCCTTGCCAGGGGTTAAAGGACGGCACTGGCAGTTTCTAACGCCCTACTCCCTGACACACAGTGTTTGGAGTGCCGACAGGGTTCTCAATCCGCATTAACTAATAGAATCATGATCTACCTGCCTTTGTGTGACAGTCCGCATTCTTGGCAGCAGGACCGTGTGACCGTGTGTCTGTTCATTGCAGTAATGAAGAAGTCCTTTCTAAAATATGGCACGTTGTTTCCTTGGCACAGACTTGCACATGCACTGTCCTTGGCAGAAGGATAAAGACTTCTAGTTTTATAAGCAGCTCCCTATCTCTCTCTCTCTCTCTCTCTCTCTCTCTCTCTCTCTCTCTCTCTCTCTCTCTCTCTCTCTCTCTCTCTCTCTCTCTCTCTCTCTTTCCCCATCTCCTTCTCTCTCGATCTCACCTACGCCATTTTCCCTTTTCCCTCTATCTCTTGAAACCCCCTGACCCCCCACTCTCTACTCTTTCTCTTCTGCCCTTCTCACTTTCCCTTTTTTTCTCCCTTCTGTTCTCTCTCTCTTTGCCCCCCCTCTTTTCCTCTCTGCCTCCTCATTCCTAAAGCCCCCTACTTCTTCCTTCTCCCCTCCTCTTTCTTCCCTTCTGTCCTGTCTCCCTCCCCAGTTCCCCCGTCTGTCCCCCTCTTGCTCCTGTCCTCTCAGTTTTTTGATTGGCATGTCCCGGTTAGTCCTGTTTTGCCAAAGCAATCCCAGTAAACTCTCGAGTAAACAAAACCTCCACGCATGGCATGTGAGACCCCTACACAGTCGAAATGTCTACTTTCAATTGAAATACAAATTCAAGTCATTTAGTGCAGCAGTGCGTCAAACATGGTGTCTCTGGGGCTGTCACAGGTAGCCCCATTACAATTCCGTAGCAGGCTGCACTCCTTTCTGTTCCTCTGCCAAAAAGGATTGAAAATCTTTGCTGTATTTACTTTTCATAAAGTCACTGACAGGTCCGGAGAATTGGAACATAAAGAGAACACATTTCGCGTTTGTCTTCTCTCTTTGTTTTAGCTCTGTCTCTCTTTGCATTTCTCGGTAGCCGTACATTTGCTTTGCTGCAGTGCAATAAAACCCTCCTTGTTCAACATTCCTCTCTCCTCCAGATTTAATCCTTCTCACCCCAACTCCCTCCTTATTTCTTACCCCTTTCTCGCACACCCTCCTAACCCCTTCCCCCGCTCTTTTACTCTTCTCCTTCTCCTGCCTCTTCATTTCTTCTGCTTTGCTGCAGTGTAATTAAACCCTACCCAAAAATCCCCCAAATTCTCTCCAATCCCCCCTTATCTCATTTTCCCCAATCTCATCCTCTTCCTCTCTGGATTGTCTCTACAATCCATTTCCCTCATCCCTTACTGTTCCAATTCCTCCCTTTTCCCTCCCCATGTCCCTGCCTCCCTTCCCTTTGTCCTTCCCCCTCTCTCCTCTATTTCCCCATCCTTCCCTTTCCTTCTTTTTTCTTTCCTTCTCTGCCCTTCCCTTTCTCCGCTCCCCTACTTCCTGTCTCTCTCCTTTACTCCCTTTTCTTTCACCCCTTCCTCTCTCTAATTCTCCCCCATTTCCCCTCACAGACTCAATCTACCTCCCCTTGTTCTCCTTCACTCCCATCTTCCCCTTTCTCCCTGCTTTGCTGCAGTGTAATTAAACTCCTCTCTGCTTTCCCAGGAAGTGGCAGGGATGTTGTTATTGGATCCTAATTTGCTCCAAACTCACTCAGATTCCACATGGAGAATTATTTATGTCTCTGCCTCACAGCTGCTCAGTGTAATTATCCCTTGCATCAGCATGAAGAGCCCAACCCAGTGCTTCAAGACATTGGTTTAACCCAGAAGGGAATATGTTGGAAACATGCAGACCCCTGTCATGCTGTGAAAACAAAATTAGAGCTGCCATGAATAAGTACATTACCTTGGCTTACTTTACATCCACCAAAATACATGAAGTGTGACCATACATAACAAATAGCTTCATCCATAAATCTCTACATTTGGCACTCTTCATAACACCTGCAGATTTTGCACTTTTTATGACTTAAAAGTACAACTGTGACAGGGAGAACTTGTGTTTGTTTTTGGAGGATAGCGTCCAGACATTCGGTCGGATCTACTACACGAAACCCTTCCACTCCAAGACATTGCCCAACCAAGGCCGTATGAGGACTCCAGGAGTCCGGAAGTTGGTCAGTTTAGGGGATGTTGATCCTAAACAGTACACAGAGGGTTTGTGTAGAGCAGTCGGTTCCTGGAGCAGAACGTTCCTTTCAATGGGACTAGCGCTCGCCGCTTTGGGTGACAAACTTTTATTTTTAGCTTTGCTTTGTTTTCTTCATTAAATGTGGCACTAGGGATAACATTGCTGGTACCCTAGTGTCAGCACTCGTGTTGATAATAAATCTGCGTGTCGGGCATGTCAACACCCAACACTCTGTGTCTGCCTCATGATTATTCAGTGACGACCCACACACGCAACACTGTTACAGCAACATTTTGACATTAACATATCTGAAAAGTTTAACACGAACCCTTGTTTCGACAGAATACCGGTTCAATCACTTGTTTCAAAGTCTTATAGCCTAAGTCTGATATCAAAATGTTACTTCCCAGCTGTATGACAATATTAACATTACTTGGATTGGACTGCTTTTTTTTTTAACCACATCCTGGTTTAAACCTAGTTTATGGCTACAATAATAATACCCCATATAACTCCAGACAATGCGATCTGCAAATGTGTCCACATAATGTAATACAAACAAATACAACAACCATAAATCCATAAATCAATCTGAGAAATAAAAGCTACTTAACAACAGAGCTAATACAGTCTAAAGCACTGCCGTAATTACTGTGTTACTGGAGCGCCTATGTAGGGAAGTTGACTAAAGATATCAGGGGCATATTTCCACCTATAATTTAGGAGAGAATTACATAAACAAATGGTATTTAAATAGGACAACGGTTTCTCTTCAATAGCCAGAAAATCAGAAACGAAAATGTAATAAAAAAAAAACATATCAAGATCTTCTCCATTCAGAACCGAAGGCAGGGCCATGGGGGTTTCGATAGTTACAGGCACCGCTATGTAATCAGGGTCAGCAGGTTGTAGCAGCCCAGACCTACCTGAGGATGGCGCTCTCTCCCTGGCACACTGTGATATTTTCTGCTGGAGGAGGGGTGAAGTCTGCACTCTGCACGCAAATTCCTAAAAGAGAGACACACGAAAGCAGGTAAGAACGGATCTATTTGTAGAGATAAGAAAGGGTTATTTCCGTTTCTACATGGAGATAAAGGGAAAGCTTCAGGCCATGTTATACAGCAATTAAAAAGGTTTTCTATACAGGCCTCAGTTCTACAGGGGAAAACGCGTGTTCTAACCGCAGTGACGCAAAATCTTCCGTCAGAATTTGCGGCACAATTGATGACTGATAACGCACTTAAAGATGCATTAGTGAGTGTTTGCCACAGTTCCTGAAACTAAAGTATTACCAAGGTAGAAATGAACAAGTTCCTCATTTATTCTCAACCCTTTTTGGATAGGAGTGTGCAGAATTTCTGGTCTTTTGCTGGTCTATGAGAAAATTCAAAAATGTTGAATAACGCTATTATTTAAAAAAAAGCTGAGGGAACACAAAGCCACTTGTAACTCTGTTTCAGGAGACTAGATTTCAGGCCACTGCACGGCACACTAGAGGAGAGTTAGGTCTGCCGGTCTCCTGGAACCAGGTTTCAAGCCACTGTTCCTAAAAAAGTGATGTGTTTCATCAGCTTTAGCTTCTTTCTTGCTGCTTCTCCCATTTAATTGTGTGTTATTAAAAATGGTAAACTCGATTTGATATATTTATTGAAGTGATTGCTTTGGTGTAACTTAACCCTCTTTATAAGTCTTGTTCTTATTCTTTTTTCTTTTTTTTTTTATAAAATAATACTGAATCCACACATTGAGATCAGTATTCCTCTGCTCGGCCTGGCTTTTCCATGTTGTTCATATTTACGGTAGAAAGAAAATTTGCAATCTGCACTGTACAGTCAGTCCGCTGTGGATTTAAATAATGATTTTCCAGTTTCTCGAGTCCCGCTCACCACTGAATGCAATTAATAACGAGGACTACAGAAAACCCCCCGAACAAACCCATCAGAGCGTGAAATTAAATCACTATGCAGCCAAAAACAATCTGCACCAACCCACCCCCGTCTATGAGAATTAATTCAATTTCCTTCAGAAAGAGTCCAGGGCTGGTCAATACTTCTTCTAAGACGAATCACAGACTCACATGTTAGAAAGACTTTTATGCCATTCAGACCCACTGACCACAAAATATCTTGCTACCCTGAATAGATAACCCTCTCACGTCCTAGGCGGTACCGATTTTGGCAGTAAACCAATGTTAGGGTAAAAAAAAAAGCGCGTAGCAAATGCCTCTATATAAACGTTTCCCACAGTAAATCGACACGGTACTGTCGTTTTGCGTTTTCCCAACGCTTGTCCGAAAATGCTGGCTTGTATAACCATAAGTTGATTTTTAATATGCCTGCCGTACCTCTCTTGTCCTTACCATACTGTCATTATGCTTTGGTTTTACTATAGTACACTTTTATAAGGACCCCATCCAGTATCTCTGTATCAGTAAATTGATTATATCTGAAGTACCCCTACACTTGTGGAATGGATTATGATTAAAATATTTGTATTGAAACAGGTTGATGATCTGGTCAGCTATACCAAGATATTTAGTGAACAAGCAAGGGTCTGAGTGGAGCAAAACAGGCACCCATTCCATGTTGTTCTGCATTCATTTACAATGTCACAATACTATTTGGAGGACTACATGTATTCAGTATAATTATGCCTCCTGAGAATTGTCTTTGGGTCAGTGCAGTTTACTTCCAGGCTTCTTAAAGAATAAGATCAACACCGCCTAAAGGCAACAACGAGGTACAGATTAAATGTGTGGAATACAAAATAGAATAAAACATGCATAAATTTATCGAATTTTTTTTTGTGTGTGCTAGACAGGAGCACTTGTAGGGTGAGAAGGGAATATTAGGCTCTAAAGCTAAGTTTTTTTTTTTCCAAATTGTTTGCAGAGAAGCTAAGAGCTTTAATCATGTTGCATACTGCTGCAAAAATAATGCATGCAAACAGAAGGACATTTTATTATAGTTTGGAACAATTCAATTACTGCAACATTTCAGTTTATATACTGGAAACAAATGCTTTCTGAATCCACTAGTTTTTTTTCATTACCAGCCTTGTCAGGACTTAATTTTGCTCGTGTTCCAATTTGAGTAATTCCAACAAACTAAACACCTGATCAAATACTGATTACTTGTAAAAATAAATGTCCTGTTCGCGTGTGGTTAAAAAGAAGGACTTTTTTTTTCTTCAATTCACTGACACCTTGCAGCTGTGAAGCCGTTAAAATAACTGTATATAATAAGAACCAGCGAGTGTGTTTATTGTATGCTTATCAGTATACATAAGATATCAGTATACAAGATACATACACACACACACATATATATATATATATATATATATATATAGTAAAATACACTGCCCTCTCCACGGTTCGTTGCCCCTTTAAAACTAGACCCACGACACAGAGACGTGATGTTTCCAAGCGCTGATTAGCTAATTTTTAATAAACACACAAAATAAATAAACAAAAACCAACAAACAAAATGTAGCTCTATTCTGACTAACTTGCAGGACAGCTAAGCTGTTTACCTGCCAGAAACAAAACAGAAATTATTACACACAAGGTTTCACACACAACCGGACTCTTCACTCTGCAGCAGCCGTGAACAGACTGGCTGCTCTTTTTTTAAACTCTGCACCTGGCATTAATTTGCAATACTTACCAGGTGCGGGTGATAATGAAACAATAAACAAATAATACAATTAAACAATAGAATTAAATTAAACAAAACATGCATTTTGTACGTATGGAAAAATCGACCCTTCTGGGATATCTATATATATATATATATATATATATATATATATATATATATATATATATAGATATATATATATATATATATATATGTAAAATGGCAGGGGGAGGGTCAGATTCCTCCCTGCCTAAAAACATGTGAAAATGCACACTGTGTTTAATTGAATTGCTTTTGTTTAATTTGGTTAATTGAATTGTATTATTTGCATTAATAGTTTTATTGTTAATTGTCCCCTGCACCAGGCTATCATTGTAAATTAGAGCCAGGTGCAGAGTATTTAAGGAATGCAGCCAGTTTGCTCAGAATAGTGTGGCTGTAGAGTGAGGAGCTCGAGGTATTCTGGTCAGGTAAAAACCTATGTTTGTTTTTTAAGAAAATCTGTTAGTGTTTATTTTCATGTTACATGTCAGGTAAACAGCTTAGCTGTCCTACGCGTCAGTCAGGGACCTGCATATGTTTAGTGAGTGCTCCGAGGGAGCTAGGTGTTTGTTTGTTTGTTTGATTTATTTTCTGAATAAAAGTGCACAAAAGCGCTTATAAAAATCAAAGTTTCTATTTCTGGGGCACGAACCCAGATTACGGCCAGCCTGTTTACAATATATATATAGATATATATATATATATATATATATATATATATATATATATATATATATATATATATATATATAACACACACAAAATATACACACACACACACAAAATATGATTAGATCATTCATATATAATACATGTGTGACAGGTATGGCTGAGTGGTGATGTCAGGCCAGATAGTGGAAGAAAAACAAAGGAAAAACACTGTGGGTGCAATGGCGCTTGATCCGTTATATTTTTAAATAACAAAAATAAACAAAATATTCTTAAGGGAGAAAAAAAAAAAACTGCTCACCGAGCAAAATAAAACAGGTACACAAAACAAATCACAAACACAAAAACTAAGCTCACAGGTCAGGCTGGGCAGATCGTTTTCACTGATCCTGTGTACGCTATATTTTTATTCATGTTTCGTTTTTAAGCTGCTGCTGCTCTCGCTGTGCTCTGCTCTCTCCTCTGAACACTCACACCTAGCAGTGATAACTGCAGGCTTATATATTGTGGCTGACGGGTTTAACCAGCTAGTAGTAATTCTATTACCCCTGAGCAACAATCTGCACAAGTTTATGTGGATGTTGGGCTTCCCATCCACGCTGCAACACAAATACAAAAACAACATGGCTACGCCATCAATACATACAGTAAATAAATCATAATACAAACTGCACAGGGGCGGAGGGGTACCCTGTTCAAAAATAAACAATCATGTACAGGTCTCCTCGAATTGTTACAACATGTCTTAATGTTTTAAATTAGCTGAGAGATGTACATATGCTAGCTGCAGTATTTAAGCTTTATTTAAAGTAATAAAAACATGTATATTAGAAACATGTTTCCAAAGAACATTTGGCGGTTATAATATTAACTGTTATGTAACATTTTAGCTTTGCCATATTTAAGGTATAAATGAGAATGTGACTGGAATGGGGGAAGCTAGTTGGTCTTAATTGGTTATTAATTGGTACAAGCGACATATGTGTCCAACAACTAAAAATGCAACTTTTTTTGCAAAGAGGTGCATGATACAGGGCTTAAAATGTCCTGACAGGCTGGATCTGGTCATCCAAATTGTCAGCTTCTGCCTCACAATGCTCAAGTCACTCTCAAAAGAAGAACGTTTGAACAGCAAGCGCTCAATGCCTTGTGTACCTGGGGTTCATTAGCTGAGGCCCACCTGCAGCGGTAGGTGTATATAAAAAGGCTGCAAAAGCATAGCAGGAACAGTTTCTAATGGAAGCCGGATCAACATGGAGACATGTGCTAACAAAGCATTGTTCAAAGTGCTGAGTGCTAATCAAAACCAAAGCTGTGCAACTGCAGTGCAGTTAGTCTGAGCGCATTTGTGTCGGACGAAGTTGTCATGCATTAAAAAGCCTAAGCACCACTGTCATCTTTTTTTTTTTGTATTGGCAAATCTCTACCAGCTTTGCCTCTGTGATTACCTTCTGCTCTATTGCAATCTCTAAATTATTAAAACTAAAGAATGTCTTTCACGAGTTTTATTGCAATTGCACGAGGATTTCTCACTGTGTCCGCTAGTTCTGTGGCGGGCCATCCTTGACCACGACTGCCACAATACCACAGGCCCCCACAAATCCCACTCTCGGAAAACTCTGCATAATCACCAAAGAGAGCCATGCTGAATTAAATATTTATGGAAAAAAACACTTTCTATCGCTTCACCGCTACAGATCAGGGGATTATTTGACTATAAAAGCTGCAGGCAAAGCATTAATAATGTAGGTGCTGATATCTTTTTTTCAGATTTTATTCAAGTCATTTTCTATAATGACTTATACCCAGCGCATATCTTATGCATGTGACCCAGCATTTCTAACTATCTACTGAGCTACTCAAACCCACCAATTTCCACGCTATAGGACTATCAATCCACTAAGCAGCTACTTTCAGTTCTAGGTGAAGATTAAATATATTTATTCTACATGAGACTACTTGTGAAAAATATACCATACTCTTATTTGTGTGAAATACAAGTACTTAAAATAGACAAATGTTTCAGCCAGTGCACCTCTGTTTTGCAACTACAGTGGCTGTAAAAGTGCAACATGTGCAATCTCCTTTAACCTGAGTTAAAGCTAGTGTACCTGCACTGGATCATCACCTGATTACACTGGGCCAGCCTGCTCACCTTGGTTAGTTTTTCCTAATGTTGCAGTGGGTGAATACTCTGCTGTTTGATTTTTCTATATATGTTTGTAATGCAGCTGTAGAAAATCTGTTGTGTATTCCTTCCAGCAAAGCAAGTTTGTTGCTGTGCTATTGATATGTCCTCACTATATGAGTTAATGAGCCAGCCAAAAATAAAATCGCATCATTTGCATATGAAGTCATTATTATCACTAAGTGCAGGACATGTGCCTAACTGATGAATTAGGAAGGATGGCACTGTAAGAAGGGTCCTACAAAAAGATACAGCAGCCTGCAAAACCTTTTTGGTTTTTCAGTACCGCAATGACACTTTAGGAGCGGTGCTGCGATAGGCGCTAATCAAATTGGTTTCTATATTTATCCCGAGTGATTCATTCAGGATGCCAATGTACTGGCTAATGAAGCAAGCCTTTTAAGTGGGGATAAACCAGCTCAAATTAAATAGCAAGTAGCTGAATGGTTCTGGGTTGGTTCTGTTAGTTTGGTTAGAGACAGTTAGGCACTTGTCCTGCACTTAGTGATAGTAATGACTGCATATGCAAATGATGTGATTTTATTTTTGGCTGGCTCCATAACACACATCAATAGCACAGCGATTTCACAGCAACCAAACCTCAAGGCAGTACCCATTATGGAACTTCACTGCAGAAGTGCCATCCCTTACGTACAGACGGGGATTGTAGATATTGTGTGTGTGCTTTTTTTATATATATTTCTATTTTGGGTCCAGGGGGTTAATTAGGGCTTAATACTGGGACCAGCCAAGTTTTCACAAGATGGTTATTAAACACTTGGTCGCAGGCAAATTCTGAAGCAGGTAAAGACAGATATAGAAAAACAGTATCGAACCCAGAGCTCTTAAAGCAGAACCCATTATAGAACCCAGAACACTCAAATCGGAACCTCTTATAGAACTGTGCAAATGTGCCCCGCCCCTGTGTGTATCTCTGTTATATGTTGCGTGCGGTGTGTTAATGTTGTGTGTTCGGTGAGTGGAGAAGGAGAGAATTAAAAGCAACAAAAATGAAAGAGAAAGTAAATAGAACAGTTTTGACTCACCGTATTTGTTTTTGTATGTTAGTCCACTGTTAAAGTGTTAGTCCGTTTTGTTTGTCGATAAAACTGGTGGTGGCGTTTCTTGAAAATCAAGACTGCAGATATTGATTAAAAAAAAGCCTGCAAATTGTTAGAACTGTTCCTACAGCACCATTGGCTGCAAGACTGATTATCGCAGATAATAACCCAATTAAAGCTCCAGATTTATAAACGCTGCCTTAGCGATAAACAGTCCCGCAAGGGCATCTCAAAAGCAGGATCTGGAGGGGGGGAGGGGGGGGCGACTAAATTGGAGGCATTTTGCAGTGCTTTGCAAAAAAACAGAATAGCTCCAGAATTATATAAAGCCTGGGTTTGTGGTAGCATTATTGTTTGGAGATTATACATGCAGAATTCTGCAGGAAAATGCATGCAGAATGCATTGTCCGCTTCAGGGATTCATACCTGCTGTGAACGCAATTGTTTTGTTTACCACTTTTCCCATCTGGTCTAGAAACACCTTCTACCTAATGAAACCTAGCTCAATAAAGAAAATAGGTTGAAAATACATCTATAGATCTTCTAAGGGTAGCTGTTGGGTGTTACGTTTTTGTGTTTCGTACAGATCTCGGTAGGTAAAAAGACATCTATTTTGTAACATCCCCTATATAGATAGATAGATAGATACATACACACAAACACAAAAGCCCTTCTTCAGCTGTGTAGAAAGAAAAGCAAAAACAACTGCAGAAATGACTTTCTCAAGCATCCTGAAATAAATGATGTTTTAATCATTTAATCCTTTTGTACATTCAAAAAAAAAAAAAAAAAAAAAACTTTCAATTTTTCATTTTTGTACACTGCAGTTATACCTTCATTCAAACACACACACACACACATTATAAAAAGGCCCTTGTATAATTAATGAGTGGTTATTCTCTATAGAATGTATTAATGTTGCAAAATGCATTAGCAAGTGTGATGGTGGAGGAATTGGTGCGGAGTCTCCAGACTTACTGGAATCAGCAATTGAAAAAAGCCAGGCTCTTTCTGCAAGAATTCAGCAGCACCACTTTCCCAATTAGTTAGCGACTGCGGCCAGGCAGTGTCGCTGGGGTTTAAAAAGTTTAGTTGGCATGCAAATGAAGTAGGATCCTGCTAGGATGAATTGATTGTGTTAAACCAAAATAGCTTGGATTTCCCAAGGGTGAATAAGAAGATCTAGAATTCACCACCACAGGACCGCAAAAAGTCACCAGTGCTGGCTGGACCCATTGTCCTGCATCTTTTAAACAGCAATGTGTCAAATGAATAAGTATTTACTGGAATTTGAAAACAGACACAGGAAGGATTAAGCAACACACAGCTTGTTCAGTATTTCTCCCCACAAGCTAGATCCCAACAGTAAAAGAGCTGTGCCATCACTGCCTGCAAAAGCTTGCTTTCACTGATAAGACTGAGGACTCTTCCACAGGGCTAGTGGAAGAAGCTGGGCTTTAGCCTGATTACAGTAATTCAGACCTGAGGCTTTTGAAAGCATGTTTGCTAAACTTAGGAATACTTTTTTTTTAGCATCTGATTTACAGGACTGGGTTTCAAACCAGGCTTCTCTGGTTACAAGTAAAACACACATTTTCAGCTGGAATTGGTGTGATCCATGGCAAAGCCCATACAGCAAGCAATGGATCATGTCAGGGTTTAGGGATGTTTGATGATACTTTGCATTAAGTTTCTCTAATCACTATGTATTTACGTAGTAGTTACATGTTAAATGCATTGGTACTTAAACAATTACAATGTTATTATGCATAGTTACCATGTACTTAAAGTGTAAATGTTTTTGTGTAAATGTAAGTACACGATTGTGTTAGAAAAAGGGTTAGGGTTAGAGTTAGGGTTAGGTTTCGGTTTCAGGATAAGGTTAGGGTTATATCTAGGGCTTCTAATTTTTAGTTTTTATTTTTCTTCTCTCTCCCTCCCTTTAAATCTTAATTAAGTTGTTAAGCCTTAACTGAATACCAGATAGTTTCTAGTAGTGCGTCACTAATTTAAACAAACGCAGTGGAACTTAAGCTGAATTAGCCGATTAGAGCCAGAACGAAATGTAGGTTCAAACAGAATCAGGTGAGATCAATGCACGTTGTTTGTTAACTCAAGATAAACAACTTCTTTTGTTAATTAGTGCTTGATTAAGAAAGCAAAATATGTTTAAAAGGGACATCACATGATCAAAAATAAAACCTGAAAAACAGACGCCCTAGCTATATCATGCAATAAATGTGCACATTAAGTACGCTGTGATTATGTGTAAGTACACATGTATTTACTAAGTAACTACTATGTAAATGCACAGTAACTGGAGACACCATGTAAAGCGTTCCCCTCTCATTATCCCTCTCTCGTTCTTGTTTCATTACAGCTGTGAGGAGATGTTCTTAAGGCTCATTCTGGCTGCAGTCCAGTCCTTTAATAAATCTTTCCTGCTAATGATCCCTCTGCATCATATCAGCTCATTGAAACGTCCTGGACAGAACGCAAGGGAAATAAATGGGGGTCGACCTCCTGGCGGTATCACTTTGGTTAGTGTAAGCGTTTAATAAGACTTTGAGAAAAAGAAGTCAGAACAGCAACAGAACGATACCGCCTACAGAATACTAAACTCTTTTCACAGCTTGTTTTGTATTTAAGTGTATTGTGTTGTGCGTGTGCAGAACAGACTAGTAGTTTGGAAAGAATCTGTTAATAAATGGTCTTGTAACAGGTGCTGTACCATGCTTGCACTGGGACCCAGTAAAAGTAGTTTGATCAACACTTATTTTGCTTTATAATTATGCAAGAAAATCATGATTTTAAGGTAATGCTCTCGGGCATTGTGGCTGGCCATGTCAGGAACAGGTGACAAGGTCAACTACTGGGGTAATGTGTGGGATTAGAAACTGCTGGCCATTGTCTAAAATTGACTTTTAAATCGTTTTCTTCCATTCCAAGCCTAACATTTATATCTGACTATGGTATGTTAGGGTGGGTGGATTCAAGTTCAAGTTTCTACTGCTTATTTCGCCAGGTTACAAGTGAACTTTACCATATAATGCAGTGTAAATAAATCTAAAAAAAATATAAAATCAAATTTGCCACTGAAAAATGGTTAAGCCAAATCTGTATTCCCTTAACCCTATTAAAACTCACCAATAGCCTTAATTCAAGGGGCTGGGACAGTAAATCTCTTCAAGCTCCCAGGCAAGCCGCAGTGTAATACCTTGTCTACTTTTAAGGGAGAGAGTGTTGAAACACTCGCTGCATTGATTTTAGAGTGGGAGGGAATTCTATCAAGCAAGAGGCTGTTTTCTGCTCTCCCTGCTCCCTCAATCACCTGCACTACACACCAAAACAAAACATGCTCTTACAACTGCATTCATTTTATTTTTATTTTTTTCTCCAGCTATCTACTCTGTGAAAAACAATTTCCCACTTTTAAAATCGGTTTTCATACTGCTTATTAGTAAAACCATAAAGACGCTGACCATTTCGCTGCAGATTACGCTGCAGAATGTATTTACAAAGTAAATACTCAGTCATTAGAGACACCTAATGCAAAGTGGCACCACTTTTTGCATACCAAACTGCTTATGGGGAGTGGGAATAAGTGGGAGGCTATAACAAAACTGAATATTTGAAACCTGTATAGTGAATAAAAGTAAGACTTATGAAATGACGTTGTTAGCTACAAACCAAGAATAAGTGGTTAATGGTTAGCTAGCTAACCAGCAATAGCAGGCTGCCCTCTAACTATCTCGCTGCACTAACAGCCTTTACATTATTTATTGTAGAAATTACCTAGCTCTGTATATTGGGATGACTAGATTAGGCCATTAGATGACCACTTTGATTCCAGCCCTACCCCACTGTCATTGCGAATTAATCCACATGTTCATGAACAGCAAAAAGCATGCAGACATATCAGGTCTACACCTCTGTACAGATACTGCAAGAAAGAAAGAAAAAGCATCAGTCCCCATTCAGGATAAACATAATGCCATTATATATATCTCTCCACTCTTTTGCTGAGTTATTCTGACTTCCTTTCAATTAGACTGAATTCTGCCTTTTTTTCAGCCTATACAATGTCCGTGGTTTACTTTATTCCACTTGCTGACATGTATACCTCATTTTCGGTCTTTATTAAGTCCAGCATTTTCTCACTCCTGCTTTTGTGACCTACTGATTTTTGAACCAATTAATATAGGGGTGGAGACCACACCAAACCTAGGCATATAAGATTGCAAACCATAACTCATTTAAACATTAATAATCTTTATTTTTATATAGCACCTTTCATAGTGGACCACCATCACAAAGCACTTCACAAGATGCGAGATTAAGGTGTGTGAACTATGCATCAGCTGCAGGGTCACTTACAAGAATGTCTCGCCCAAAAGACAGAGCATAAGGAGGTGAAGTGACTTGCTCAGGGTCACATAATGAGTCAGTGGCTGGGCTAGGATTTGAAGCGGGGACCTTGTAGTTTGGAGCCCGTTTCCTTTAACCACTGGACCACACAGCCTTCTCAACTGAATGCAGTGAGAAAGATGAGTGATCAATGATCACAATACTGTTTGAAAAGCAATTTCCTGTGGGGATGAACTATTTTTTTTTTCTTTAGCCATGATTATTGACCAACTGTAAACACAGCACAATGTAATCCGTTCACCTACCACAATGCCAGTACCCCAATGTAATATTAGGGTAACACTATAAAATAATGGCACCTGAATATCTTCTGCACTTCCTCTGAGTTCTGAAGTAATTCATTTTAAATTCAACTCTTAATCCATGTGGATTTAATTACCTTAACTATTCCATGTTGCTTTGTAACAAATGATGTTGATCCTGTTTATGAGGGTTGCATTCATGCTTGAATTAACATTCTTCACAACCCCCCTGTTGGGTGAGTGAGTGAGAGGGTATGAATTCATGCCTGCCTTATACATGTAATGGTCCTTTTTAATAATAATAGCTTTGAAGAGAGTGCTAATCAAGGGTTTAAAATCCATTGTCTTCTATCTTATTAGCACTGTCAACGTCCTCTTTAATGAAGTGCTAACCAAAGGGCTTACAAACTATTTTTTTATCGCATGAGCCCTGGCTACATTATCAATGCCCTTGACTTTGTAGCCAGTGCTACAACCTACGTCAGCCTCATGCCTCATAACCCTCACAGTTGGGATATTTCAGCACATCAGGACACCACAACCTCCAGGAGTACCATAGTTAAAAAACATCATTCATCATTGTTACTTACTAACATATTAATTAGGCACTTGCATGCTTGATAATTATTTTTCTTGATGTGTCCTTCCACTGTTTTAAAGAGGGATATTCAGAGTTGTCTTTGCTTGCTTGTTTCTATGTGTGTGTGTGTGTTAATATTCAAATAAATATTAATTAGCCTGGCCCAAAAGAGCTATGTGTTAAAAAGTAAGTAGCAGGGTTCTGAAAAATATAGCGTTACACGTCCCCACGTGCTGCTACAACTGTTTAAATAATGCACCTGTAATCGTTCTCTTCAGTGTTAATATCCTGACAACTTTTTACACTTATAACTTTAAAGTCTGTTTCAAAGCTCTTAACAATTAGCAATAAACAGTTGCAGCAACACATGAGGACGTGTAACACTATATTCTTCACAATCCTGCTTCTCACGTAGGCGGCTTACTGAGTTGAGCAGCCTCTACTATGCTAAGACTAATTCATCACAAACATGTATTCAGTGTTGTGGTTTCTTCACCGATAACCAGACAGGCCTTCGAGTCCTTTATAGTGGTCAGCTATAAGTTTTTGGTTTCTTTGCATCAGCAGAAAATCGTTTTTCAAGTTTAATTTTCGATATCAACAAAATTGTTGTCTTCAATTAAGTCATCAGGGTTGACCTCCACTGAAGAAAATCCCTTTGGCAACAGCAACAGAAGCGAGACAGAGACAGCAATCAAAGGTGATGACACTGAAAGGCACTAGGCAAACAGTTCTCTACTTGACTTCTTCTAGTTTAAAATACGACCACCTTTCTACTTGACTCTGCATTTCAAATGCAATTAGGGAACGCTACACAGTAATATCCACGTAACTGCCGCTGAACACAAGATCAACTTTTTCAATGAGGAATGACTGGATTTAGCATGGCAGCATTGATACTGCTTTGCCTTTTAGATACGACCACTGGTACAACCTCCACTGCTTTTGACATGAGCCAACTGCACAGAGAGATTTATGTACATGAACCAAGCTGTTCTTAATAAAAGCGCCCAGCTCTGGGGTGCAGTGAACAAGACGCTCCACATCAGCCAGCTGAAACATGACTGCAGCATGCCGAGAAGCCTACTGAGAATTGAAAGAGTCAATGGGTGTAATAACTAATTTACTGATTGACATTACTGCATATTACATTATGGAGTTTGCAGACGCATTCTGTAATGGCAGTAGTCCAATGTGAGGGCTGATTGTATACGTCCAATATATTCATTTATTTTGTGTTTAAATAACAGACGTACATAAAGGTTATGTACTGAATCTTTGTATGTTTACGTCGTAGCTACTTAGTAAATACATATATACATAATTACAATGCTATTATGCATAGTTACAATGCATAATTTACAATGCACTATACCCCTGCTCTTTATAGAAAATATTAATGGAACGGATAAATTGTAAATAATATTATGAATTCTTAAATACATATTCTTAAATAAAGGTAATTTAAAGATGGTAGGTCACCATGCATATGTTTCTATTTTATAAAATGTACTTTGCTGTAAAAATCTGCATAGATTATTCATGACCCTGTCTAAAATAATGAAAGTAGCCTAAGGAAGCTTCTGATAGCATTTTGTCACCATAATCAGCTATCGTATGTATAAGCCTTTTGAAATGAACAACGAATGGCGTTAAACCAGCAAATTAGTACAAATCCACACTTTCATCAGTATAATCCTTGTGTATTCATTTTTTGTGATATATTACCATTTCAAATAAGGGTCTGAACCCCCATTTAACTTTGTTGTATTAACCAGTACATGTGTAAAGGGCTCTAGGAAACACTTTCCATGAAGCATCTCTAATTAATGTGCATTTACATGGTATTTACTTAGCAAATCCATGTTTACAGTACTTACACATAACTGCAATACTAGCATGCATAGTTACAATGTACTTAATGTGCACAATTGTTGCATGATATAACTCTAATCCTATCCCTAACCCTAACCCTAGCCTTAACCATAATCCTAAACCTAACTCGAACCCGAGCCCTAATCCTAACCCTAACTCTAACCCTTATCCTTTACCAATACAATTACGTACTTGCATATACCTTTTTTTTAAATCAATGTCGTCCTTCTGGAGTCCTCTGAATGCTTTTTAATCTGTTCGTTTTTTAAACCACTTAAATGCAAAACATGTATACAGGCTTTTTTTTTTTTTTTTTTTTTTTTTAAATGTATTTGTTATTTGTCCTGTGATTGCCTTGAATTATCTTTTCTGCACATGATACTACTTTATATATGATGTAGAATACATGAATGTAAACATCTAACACTAGTGCATACAATACTCTATAATTTCAAATAAACGTGCTATGATTTTGAATGTGCGGTTCTTAAGGACAGTATCGTTGTCATTGCTCGTGCCCCGGCACCTCTTTCTCTACAAATTAAGCACCGGTCAGAACAAATGACTAGAAGTGACTCGAGCCAGATTGGTGACTCGACTCCATTTGAGCAGTTTAGTGACTCGACTAGACTCGAGTTTGGCATGTCAAAGACTTGACTTGCAATTTTGGTGACTCCTTACAACTCTGGTTAATACTCTATCATTTTGTGTAAGTACACATGTATTTACTAAGTAACTACTATGTAAATTCACAGTAATTAGAGACACTTAATGAAACGTTTCACCTGCCTCACTCACTAGCTGCACTAGCAGGTTAGTCGTGTCAAGCATGCTGATGTTTACTCTGCCAAGAGCATTGATGTTCACTGCCAGGACTGGCAATGTACTGAAGCAAACAGAAATTGCATTGAACAGCACTATGAAAGCTGTGTGGTGCTCACGAAGTGACAACTGACCAAATTCCAGTGCTCTTGGTGATTAATACATTTTCAACGCCATTGCTGTAGTGTTTAGTCCCCAAATTACTTTCTGTCTAGAAACACGTGCACAGTTCAAAACCAATTTGTATTGTGTTAATAAAGCCCTGTGATTCACACACACTACAGGGGCTGTTTGACTTCTCTTCAAGTTGCTAGTAAGCTGTGTTGCAGATTTGTCCATTTTTTTTTTCTCCGCTGAAAAGTCAGTCATTACGCAAAAACCTCGGTCAATCCTCTATCATTAATGCAATGCAGATTCAAATTAGAGCTGACAAAGGATCAAATGATGGCAGCTGATCCCCTGTGACTTCATTCAGCCTACAAGAAATGCGATACACTGCTGCAAAACTGTCCGCGTTTCTGTCTTTTTTCTTTTAAAGGATAAGTAGGATCAAATATAACTGTCTTTCTTTGTTTGATCCCTTATTTACATTTTTTTCAATTTATACCAATTTTTCTGTTCAACTTTAAATATTTTTATTATTCTTTTTATTTTAATTCAGAGAGGTAAGATGTAGAGAAATTATTCCATTGGCTTTATGTCAAGCCAACGAGTTTAACAGATATAAAATCCATGCTTTCCTAGAATCCCTGGAGATATAATGTTCATGCTCTGCACACGTTGGTGATTTATTGCCATAGACAGCTTGTGGTGGGTATGTGTGAGAGCAGTACGTGTGTGTGTGCTGTGCTGCAGGATTGCATGGTGTTTTATTGACATGTTCTCCCTCCCCCTCCCCATCTCTCTCCTCTGCAGTCTGCTTGCTATGCTGCTCATCTCCACTGCTATCTTCTCTCTCCAGCCATGCGTTCTTCACTGCTTATCCCCCCGAGTCATCCGACACCACAGATCTGCAAAGCTCCGGCAAGCAAAGACGGCGCTGCAGTTCTGGCATTAATAGATACCCAGTATGTACTTTTAAGAACCAAACTTACTGGCTTGTGATGCACTAAGGTGGGAGATGTATTGCCTATTAACCCCACCCTTTACTAGATACATTAGTATCCCAAAAGACAATTGAATGGTGTCCTGAAAAATGTATTAGCGTTTTAATAACCAAGACCTCCCAAAAGAAGTAGTGGTAAAACATGCAACAAGTGCCCCAAACAAACCAGCAAGGGCGGTCAATTCGTTTTTCAGTCTCTTTACCTTGCTGTAGTGTAGAGGTGCAGTATTATTTGAGTATGTTAATTCTCAGAGGTTCTGAAACATTGCACAACTGCAGTTGCCCAGGAAATCTTGAGAAAACTGTGGAACTTTTCACCCAAGACTGTGTTCAACTATGTACTTACACATAATTACAATGATATTATGCCTAATTACAGTGATGCCTAGTTATAGATTGCATGATATATGTAAATACACAATTGTATCAGAATAGAGTTAGGGTTAGGGTTAGACATAGGTTTATAGCATGCAAAAATAGTTACACAATAAGTACATTGTAACTATGCATAATAACACTGTAATTATGTGTAAGCCCACATATATTTACTAAATAACTATGTAAATACACTGTAATTAAAAAGCACTTAATGTAAAGCGTTACCCCAAATGTGATGGTTCGGTCCGAGCAGCAGATGCAAACATGGCATATCACTGTAAGAGATGAACTAAATCAAGTACAGGACTGTTAGTTGTACCAGACCACTTTGTACCAGTACAAAGCCCAGCGACGGGTCAGGCATTGAAGACTGGGATTTAGTAATTGAGAGAAGCTGAAGTGACACATGCAGAGCACTCCTTCACAGCCTGTAAACATTATCCAAGTCATATCTCCCACTAGCGCATAAGACTTAAGACTCCGGGTATCAAATCAAACACTGAGGATGAAACAGGCTGATAACAGCAATCCAGCAAATGATTCATTACTGCTGGTTACTACCCCGTACTATCCCGGCAGCCAGATCTTTACCTAGTTCCCTGAAGAATGTTCATGGATTATTCATGAAAGTAATACATTGCCTTGAATATTAATGACAAAAAGAGAATTAAAGCAAGTGCAAATGAGGAATAACATCATTTTATAGGTCCACAGTGTTGGACATACTCATGACAAACTGTGATTTTCCTGTGATTCGAACAGTATGGCGCATTCAAAATTGATGTTTTTTGGGTTTTTTTTTTTTTTTTTTTCAACACCACATTTAACAAAATAAAGTTGACCCTTCCTTCTTCCTGGTTTAATATAAGAGTCAGTTTCCATGGTCTTGAAAACGGCCCTTACTCTTGCGCTACAGAATGGAGCTGAAGAACCTGTTTGATGGCCAATCATTTTTGTTTTAAATTAGAAAAGCAAACTAAACTGCCAGGTTACTAAATGCAGTGTAACAGGCAGTGCGCCAATAAGGCAAACATTTACTGTTTATTTTTAAGTGATATATATATATATATATACTATTCTTTCAGAAATGGGAATTTTCACGGTGGTACATTTCACGGAAATCCGCGATAACCGGGAACAAAATACATCCTTACCTATACACTGTGGCCATCAAGCTTGTATTAACACTTGGAATTCGATAGGTTGATCAAACAGGCACAATCTTAGCTTTGTCTCTTGAAGTGGCTGTAGAGAATGGCTAAAGCTGATTGAAAACCACCTCCGCTCACAAAAAAAACTTGTCTCTTGGGGAACACACGGTAACAGCTACTGATCTCTAGAGAAATTCCTCTGTGCCTCTCCCCTTCTATTATTCATCTCCCTCTTCTCCCCATGGGGACAGAAAAAGGGCTGCATTTCAATTCCAGCTCAGTGGGGAAGAAAGTCGAAGCTGCTGTGGTGAGACCCCTATTAGCTTCACGGTCCAGGGGGTGACAGTGACAGAGTCAAGCATTTGCCTTTTCGATGCTACAGCCTTGAATTTCCCTTCATCCTAAATGCAGAAGTCAGAGTTCGAAAGCTTTGGAACTGTCCCTTAAAAGCATGCCACCTAGTGGAACCTGAACACTGCAGCACATTTAACCCTTTCGGTGCCAAATACTTTTTTTTTTGTGAGGATATAATGTACAGCTATGGCCAAAAAGTTTTTTATTTTTTTATTTTTATGGACGGTGAGCTTACATTTGATTATTTCTCCTTTCATTATCATCTTTTTTTCTTTTACTAAAGCTATGACCAAAAGTTTTGCATCATCCTATATAATTAACTAATTTTGGTTCATAAAGTTGAATGAAACCTGCTGAATAATGTTACGTTAACATATTGAATTACACACCGCTTTTCCCATATACTTAACGAAAAACCATACCACTGACTGTACAAGAGGCTTCGACATGTCCTATCATTTAGCGGCATGTAATGAGTCTTGTAAAATTCCTTTTATTACCTTTAATATATCGCTAATGACCACTATCTATATACTGTGTGTTATTTGAGTTTCTTCAAAACCTCAACAAAAGATACTGTGGATATAGATTCACAAAAAGCATGTTACAAAAACACTGCTTTTCACTGGTCCCGATGGGTTCCCTTTTGATCTTGTTGCACTCCAATCTCATGAGATATCAAAAGTAATCGTTAAACAGTACATAGGTTTAAAATGGATGTTTTTACAGTGTTGGAGAATTGGGGATTTTTCAGCAGTCTGCTTTAGGAAACAGTGGCTGTATTCATAAAAATGTTGACATTATATTATATACTTAAGCAATCAGGATTTGACAGCTCTGTTTTTGAAACTGCTGTCAGAAACTGAAATGCATGCTCACATTCACCCTGGAAGCCACCAGAAATCTGTGTTTAACAAGGAGGCAATTTGACAAGTTTATTGTGTATGCTTGTTTGTCTACAAATTCTAGTTCTCAGTCCCCACAGCTCTAACTGCTAGGCTACTCCACCTATCTATATATATTTTTATTTATAATGTCTCAGTCATAAAATGCTAGGTGATGCAAAACTTTTGGCCATAGCTGTAGACTGAGAAATCCAGTTTTAGCTCACAGCTTCCAATTCCCAGCTAGGCTACAACAGGCCCAGGTGACAAGTCTATTAAATATATGATATTAAAACTAATTTTGATACCCTGGCTCCCAATTCCACAGCTCTCAAAAGAAGACCCAGGTTGTCTCTCTTCTTGTCTGATTCCAAACCTGGTTTCTATGGCGATCTGCCAGGCCCCCCAACCGAAGATGAAAAGATGATGTATGGTCTCGGAGGGCCTGATACCTGCTGACTAAATTTGAGGTTAGAATCTTAAATGAGGAAAGCACTGCTTGTCAGGAGCTTCCGAAAAGATTAAAAGTGAACTCGGGGGAAAAATGGTTTGGACACAGAGGATTTCGCTGGGCTTATGAGCTGGAGGGGAGCCAAACAGGATTTAGGGTTAGGATAGCCATCTTCATACTGTAGGGAAACTATTGCATACCCAGATTTGGAGGCTTCAAAATCATTTGTTTTAAAGACCAAGTTTAATCTCAATGGGTGTGTAAAAGTGTGAGATACGGCAGTGTGAGATACTGTCAGATGCCTTTGAATATTCCCAACTTGAGATTTCATCCCGATTTAATATTGATATTTTATGGTTTTAGATCCTTTGTCATTTAAGATATGCAGTTATGTATTTAGCTGTCTAAATGTACTCTCTTAATTAAATTCTTTAAGTGACCACACTATTTTAATCTTTAGTCAAAAATAAAAATTAATATACGTGTACTTACACAATTACAGTGGTATTATGCATAGTTACAATGTGCTTAATGAGTAAATATTTTTGCATATATAAACCTAACCCTAATTCATTTCTAATACACTTCTGTTGTATTGTGCAAAAAGGATGTAATGTGCTTGTTAAGTACATTGCAACTCTGCATAATAACATTGTAATTATGTGTAAGTACACATGTAGGCAACTACTATGTAAATACACAACAATCAGAGACACTTAATGCAAAGTGTTACAGAAAAGTCTTAATCATTAAGCACAAACACCCTTTCTGTGCATTTTCACTTAATTTAGTCTGAACTTCTGGCTTCATTGCCCCTTTATGTACAAGCTTTTCGCACAAATCAAAGGGTTATCTTTTGCTGTGCTTGTCAAACAAGCTTAACACTAGAACAGCCATGCGGGTTAATTTGACCCATTTTGGACTTAAAATGTTAATTACTCTTCCATTGCAATCGTATGTGCGTGTCCATTTTTGATTTTCCCTAAATATATTAATTATCATAACGGAGTTTAATAGCCAGAATCGTAAAAAAAAAAAAAAAAAAAAAAAAATTATTATAAACATAAACACACCCCCTCCTCCTCTAGCACACTTTTTTTTCAAGCCTTTCTTTGTTTGTAGACTGACTATGAGACAGAGATTGTTATGACTGTGGATTTGTACAATTGCACTAAGATGCCAACCCAGTGAAAGCCTATACTTTATTATTCAATGTACCTGGGAGAGAGCAATCCTTCGTTTTGTTCCAGAAATGCAACTGGGAATATATATATATATATATATATATATATATATATATATATATATATATATATATATATATATATATAAATATTAATCTTGAAAGTAGTCATTTTGATTGGAATACAGCAAGCTGCGCTCAGATGCATACAGCAAACTGAAATGACAG